>NW_016916832.1:0-950 GCF_001483705.2 Eufriesea mexicana | reverse complement strand
TATCATTCGAAAATGTCAACAGAAACGAATTTTCCAACAAGATTCTATTGCAGTGCAATGGCTATAGCAAGACAATAGTGTCTTTTCTCATTGTTTAGGCGGGAAAGGTAGGTCACCACGATATCAGTCGAAAATGTCCATAAAATCGTGTTTTCCAGCCAGATTCTATAGCATTGCATTGGCTATAGCACGCCAATAGGATATTTCTTCCTTATTTATGCAAGAATGTCAGCTCACCACGATATTAATCGAAAATGGCAATAAAATTGAATTTTCCGGCCAGATTCTATAGGATTGCAGTGACTGTAGTACGCCAGTTGAACCTTTCCTTCTTCTATATGCAAGAAAGTTAGGTCAGCACAATATTAGCCCAAAATGTCAACAAAATTCAATTTTGCAGCCAGATTCTATAGCATTACCATGGCCATAGCACATCAATAGTCTCTTTCACACTTATTTATGCGAGAAACATAGTTCACCAAGATATCATTCGAAAATGTTAACAAAAATGAATTTTCCAACAAGATTCTATAGCAGTGCAATGGCTATAGCACGCCAATAGTGTCTTTTCTCATTATTACTGCGGGAAAGGTAGCTGCCCACGATATCAGGCGAAAATGTCCATAAAATCGTGTTTTCCAGCCAGATTCTGTAGCATTGCAGTGGATATATCGCGCCAATAGAATATTTCTTCCTTATTTATGCAAGAAAATTAGCTCACCACGATATTAGTCGAAAATGTCAATAAAATTTAATTTTGCAGCCAGGTTCAATAGCATTGCAATGGCTGTAGCACGCCAATAGGATATTTCTTCCTTATTTACGCAAGAAAGTTAGCTTACCACAATATAAGCCGGAAATGTCAATTAAATTGAAATTTACAGCCGGATTGTATAGGATTGCAGTGACTATAGTACGCCAGTTGGACCTTTCCTCCTTCTATATGCAAG
>NW_016916831.1:0-586 GCF_001483705.2 Eufriesea mexicana | reverse complement strand
TTCAGCGTTCCACATTGCTCTGCCATACTCTGCTTAGCTCTCGCGCAGCCAGCAATAGCGGTCATGGCACGATAGTTTGTGTTTGGTTTCGTTTGGTTAAGTTAGGTTAGGTTACGTTTTTTTTGGTTAGGATGGCTTTGACTTTTGTGTTATACGCAGCTGTTCGGTGGAATTCTGCGATCTACATTGCTGTACTACGCTCTTCTCGACTCTCGGGAAGCCGGCAATTGTGGCAGCGGCACGTTGGGTTCATTTGGATTACGTGTGGCTATGTCAGGGTACGTGTGGTTAGGTTACGGTAGGATAACTTTGACTTCTGCGCTATACACTGCTATTTGTTGGCTTTCTGCTCTCTACTGTGTTCTAGTATTTTCTGCTTGGCTCTTGGGTGGCAGGCAATGGTGGTCCCGACACGTTTGTTTAGGATAGGTTGCGTTGGTTATACTACGTTTGGATAGGGTAGGATAGGATAGATTTGACTCTAATGCTATGCACTGCTATTTGGCGTATGTTTTCGCTCTACGTTGTACTAATATACTCTGCTCGACTCTGGGGATGCCAGTAATAGTTGCCTGGGCCCGTTAGT
>NW_016916830.1:0-5149 GCF_001483705.2 Eufriesea mexicana | reverse complement strand
CCTTCCATAGACGCATCCATACATCCATCCATCCATCCACCCATCCAAAATCCATCGAACCATCAATCCATCCATCCATACATCCTTACATATATACATCCATACATACATACATACATATGTTGGTCCGTCCATCCATACCTTTATCCATCCATACATCCTTCTATCGACACAGCCATCCGTCCATACATTCATCCATCCATAAAACCATCCTTCCATACATCCATCCCCCCATACATCCACCCATCCATACGTCCATCGAACCCTTCATCCATAGATCCAAACAAGCACCCATCCATACATCCATCGGTCCATCCATCCATGCATCCATACACACATCATCACGCAGATCCGTACATACACGCATACATTCATCCATACATACATCCATACACACATTCTTACATACATCCATCCATACGTCCATTCATACATCCAAACAATCATCCATACATACATCCATCCACACCGCAATAATCCATCGAACCATCAATCCATCCATCCATACATCCTTACATATATACATCCATACATACATACATACATATGTTGGTCCGTCCATCCATACCTTTATCCATCCATACATCCTTCTATCGACACAGCCATCCGTCCATACATTCATCCATCCATAAAACCATCCTTCCATACATCCATCCCCCCATACATCCACCCATCCATACATCCATCGGTCCATCCATCCATGCATCCATACACACATCATCACGCAGATCCGTACATACACGCATACATTCATCCATACATACATCCATCCACACCGCAATAATCCATCGAACCATCAATCCATCCATCCATACATCCTTACATATATACATCCATACATACATACATACATATGTTGGTCCGTCCATCCATACCTTTATCCATCCATACATCCTTCTATCGACACAGCCATCCGTCCATACATTCATCCATCCATAAAACCATCCTTCCATACATCCATCCCCCCATACATCCACCCATCCATACATCCATCGGTCCATCCATCCATGCATCCATACACACATCATCACGCAGATCCGTACATACACGCATACATTCATCCATACATACATCCATCCACACCGCAATAATCCATCGAACCATCAATCCATCCATCCATACATCCTTACATATATACATCCATACATACATACATACATATGTTGGTCCGTCCATCCATACCTTTATCCATCCATACATCCTTCTATCGACACAGCCATCCGTCCATACATTCATCCATCCATAAAACCATCCTTCCATACATCCATCCCCCCATACATCCACCCATCCATACATCCATCGGTCCATCCATCCATGCATCCATACACACATCATCACGCAGATCCGTACATACACGCATACATTCATCCATACATACATCCATCCACACCGCAATAATCCATCGAACCATCAATCCATCCATCCATACATCCTTACATATATACATCCATACATACATACATACATATGTTGGTCCGTCCATCCATACCTTTATCCATCCATACATCCTTCTATCGACACAGCCATCCGTCCATACATTCATCCATCCATAAAACCATCCTTCCATACATCCATCCCCCCATACATCCACCCATCCATACATCCATCGGTCCATCCATCCATGCATCCATACACACATCAATGCACAAATCCATACATACACTTGTTCATTCATCCATACATACATCCATACACACATTCTTACATACATCCATCCATACGTCCATACATACATCCAAACAATCATCCATACATACATCCATGCATACATCCACGCAAATATCCGCACAAACATCCATACATACATCGAATCATACATCCATCTCTACATTCATACATAAATCCATCCATACATCCATTCATACATCTACACATACATCCATACATCCGTTCATACGTCCATCCACACATCCGCCCGTCCATACATCCACCCATCCATACATCCATTGAACCATAAATCTATCCATTCATACACCCATCCATGTATACATCCATCCATCCATAAATATATCCATCCGTCCATCCATCCTTCCATACATCCATCCAACCATACACCTGCCCATTCATAGAACCAAACATCCATACATCCATCGATCCATACATCCATCCATCCATACTTCCATCCACCAATCCATCAGTCCTTCCATGCGTCCATACACACCTCAATACACAGATCCACACATACACGCATACATTCATCCATACATACATACATACATACATTCTTACATACATCCATACATACATCCATACACACATCCATACAAACATACATACATACATCCATGCGTACATCCATGCATACGTCCGTACATACACCCATACATACATCTATGCATTCATCCATACATACATCCACACAAACATCCATACATAGATCCATACATCCATATATTCATGCATACGTACATCAGATACATCCATACATACATCCGTTCATCCGTCTATCCACCCATCCATTCATCCACACACGTATCCGTATATCCATGCATCCGTGCATCCATACAAGCACACATCAATAAATCCATACATACATGACTCAGACACATCCATACATTCAAATATCCATACATACATACATCCACACATTCACACAACCACCCAACCATTCATGCATCCATCCATACATCCATACACACTCACACCCATCCATTAATTATTCCATTCACCCATACGCTCATCCATCTATACATACATCCATACATACATCCAAACGTACATCCATACATACATCAATACATACATCCATACATACTCCCACAATACATCCACACATTCATGCATACATACACCCTTACATACATCCATACATACATACACACTTCCGTACAACCGTCCATCCTCACCCCAATCCATCCATTCATACAACCATTCCTACAGCCACCCACCAATACATGCATCCATCCATCCATCCATCCCTCCATACATCCATCCATCCGTATATCCTCACATCCACACATCCTCCCATTCCTACATCCATCGATCCATAAATCTATTCATTCATACACCCAGGCATGTATACATCCATATATACACACGTCCATTCACACATAAACCCGGCCATTCGTACTTCCATCATTCGATACATCCATCCATCACAGCATACACCCATCCATACATCCATCGATACATACATCCTTCAATCCATACATCCATCCACCAATCCATCCATCCCGCCATGCATCCATACACATATCAATACAGAGATCCATACATACACCCATACATTCATTCGTACAAACAATCATCCAGACATACATAACGCATATACATGCATACATTCAAACATCCATACATACGTACATCCATACGTACATACATCCGCCAAACCATACATCCTCCCAACCACACATCCATTTATCCGTACATCCATGCATCCACACACCCATACATCCTTAAATCCATCCACCCATACACACATCCATCCATACATTCATCCATACATACATCCATACATCCATTCACAAACCCATACACTCACCATTACATACATGCATAGACATATCCGCACATACATCCATACAATACATCCATACATCCACCCATACATACATCCGTACATTCGCCCTTCCATACACGCATCCATACATCCATCCATCCATTCACCCATACTAAATCCATCGAACCATACATCCTTACATATATACACCCATACATATATACATACATACGTAGATCCGGCCATCCATACCTCTATCCATCCATACATCCATCTATCGACACAGCCATCCGTCCATACATCCATCCATCCATACAACCATCCTTCCATACATCCATCCATCCATACATCCACCAATCCATACATCGATCGATCCAGACATCCATCCATCCATACATCAAACCAACAATCCATCCATCCATCCAGCCATACTTACATACATCAATATATACGTCCATACATACACCCATACTTACATCCATACAAACATCCATACATACATCCATGCATACATCCATAAATCCACCATCCATATATCAATAAATCCATCCATTCGTACACCCATCCATGTATACATCCATACATCAACACGACCTTACATCCATAAACCCGTCCATTCGAAAATTCATCATTCGATACATCCATCCATCCGTATACCCATGCATATATAAATCCATACATCCATACATCCATACATACATCCATCCATACATTCCTGCATACTTTCGTACATACATCCATACATACATCCATGCACTCATCCATACATGCATCCCCACAAACATCCATAGATACATGCATATATCCATACATTCATGCATCCGTACATCTGTCAACAATACATCCATCCATACATATCTCCACCCATCCATCCATCCATACATCCATCCCTCCATCCATTCATCCATACCCCCATCCACCCATCCACGCATCCGTTCAACCACCCATCCATTCATTCATTCTTCCGTCCATCCACCCAACCATTCATCCACACGCACATCCATAGATCCATACATCCATACTTCCATACATCCATGCAACCGTACATCCACCGATCCATACATCCATCGTTCCATACATCCATAGATCCATACATCGATCGACCCATACATCCATCCATCCATACATCAACCCACCACTCCATCCATCCATCCATACATCCATACATACAACAATACATACATCCATACACACACCCATACATTCATCCATACATACACCTATACATACATCCATCCGCCAATCCATAAATCCATCCATTCGTACTTCCATCCATTTATACATCCATACATCAACACGACCTTACATTCATAAACCCGTCTTTCGTACCTCCGTCATTCGATACATCCATCCATCCATATATCCATACATATATAAATCCACACATCCGTACATCCGCACATTCGTCAATCCGTACATCAATCCATCCACACTTCCAACCATCCATACAGCCATCCATCCATACATACATCCATACATACATCCATACTTCAATACATACATCCATCCAAACATCCACCCACCCATACAACCATTCATCCATACATCCATTCATTCATACCTCAATACATCCATACATCCACCCACCCATCCGTCCATACATCCATACATCCATACATCCGTCCATCCATACCTCAACCCATCCATCCATCCATCCATCCATACAACCATTCATCCATACATAAGTCCATCCATACGTCCACCTTTCTA
>NW_016916829.1:0-1446 GCF_001483705.2 Eufriesea mexicana | reverse complement strand
TGGAAAATACAATTTTGTTGACATTTTGGACTAACATCGTGGTGAGCTAACTTCCTTGCGTAATTAAGGAGAAAAGATGCTTTTTGAGTGCTATAGCCATTGCAATGATATAGATTGTGGCTGGAAAATTCAATTTTGTTGACATTTTCGACTACTATCGTGGTGAGTCAACTCTCTTACATAAATAAGGCGGAATGGTACTATTTTCGTGCTATAGCCTTTGCAATGCTGTAGAATCAGGCAGGAAAGTGCAATTATATTGACAGTTTTGACTAATATCGTGGTGAGCTAACTTTCGTGCATAAATAAGGAGGAAAGATTCTATTGGTGTGCTATGGCCATTGCAGTCCTGTAGAATCTGGCTGGAAAATACAATTTTGTTGACATTTTCGACTAATATCGTGGTGAGCTAACTTTCTTGCGTAAGTAAGGAGGAAAGATGCTTTTTGAGTGCTATAGCCATTGCAATGATATAGAGTGTGGCTGGAAAATACAATTTTGTTGACATTTTCGACTAATATCGTGCTGAGCTAACTTCCTTGCGTAAGTAAGGTGGAAAGATGCTTTTTGAGTGCTATAGCCACTGCAATGGTATAGAATGAGGATGGAAAATACAATTTTGTTGACATTTTGGACTAACATCGTGGTGAGCTAACTTCCTTGCGTAATTAAGGAGAAAGGATGCTTTTTGAGTGCTATAGCCACTGCAATGATATAGATTGTGGCTGGAAAATAGAATTTTATTGACATTTTCGACTAATATCGTGGTGAGCTAACTTCCTTGCGTAAGTAAGTAGGAAAGATGCCGTTTTGAGTGCTATAGCGATTGCAATGATGTACAATGTGGCTGGAAAATACAATTTTATGGACTTTTTCGACTAATATCGTGGTGAGCTTTCTTCCTTGCGTAAGTATGGAGGAAAGATGCTTTTTGAGTACTATAGCCATTGCAATGATGTAGAATGTGGCTGGAAAATACAATTTTGTGGACATTTTCGACTAATATCGTGGTGACCTAACTGCCTTGCGTAAGTATGGAGGAAACATGCTTTTTGAGTGCTATAGCCAATGCAATGATATAGAAAGTGGCTGGAAATTATAATTTTGTTGACATTTTCGACTAATATCGTGGTGAAATAACTACCTTGCGTAAGTAAGGTGGAAGTATGCTTTTTTTTAAGTGCTATAGCCGTTGCAATGATATAGATTTAGCTGGAAAATACAATTTTGTTGACATTTCCGACTAACATCACTGTGAGCTATCTTTCTTGCGTAGGTGAGGAGGGAAGATACCTTTGGCCTGCTATATCCACTGCAATGCTGTAGAATCTTGCTGGAAAATCCAATGTCATTGACATTTTCGGCTAATACTGCTGTGAGCTTACTTTCATGCATAAATAAGGAGGAAAGGTTCTATTGGCGTGCTATAGGCATTGCAAAACCATA
>NW_016916828.1:141223-143169 GCF_001483705.2 Eufriesea mexicana | reverse complement strand
TAACAGTTTTTCCAATTTTTCTTCAATCTTGACGTTCAATTGCGAAGTAGCTATGTATTATTGTTTATACAGTTTTAATATCGATTGTGGATTAAGATACTTCATTACTCCTGCATAGAATAGATTATTCTCCAAGCAGTAGGACAATTATTTTACTATTGAAGGTGCATACATGAAACAAAGTGACGGAAAAGCAGATGCCTGTGAAATCGTTCTACACAGTTAACTTTTCTCGCCTATATTTCTCAAGTTAGGCTTTTCGGTTAGGTTTTTTCCGAATAACAGCATAGAGAGAATTCTTCCTTGAAGGGATTGATGATTTTTTTGCGGTTTCGAGCATGCGTTTCCGAAAAATAGTGCCGAATGTGTCACTTGCTGTGAAATCGTGCTGCGCAATTGACTTTTTTGACTTCTTATGACGAAATTAGGCTTTTCGCTCCGGTTTTTTCTGTTTATCAGTGTAGAGTGATTTCTTCCTTAACGGGATTGAATATTTTTTTTCGGTTTCGAGCGTGCGTTTTCGAAAAATAGTGACTAAAGTGTAAGGTGGTGACAGATCGTGCTGCGTAATAGACTTTCTTGGCTTCTATTTCCAAAATTAGGTTTTTAACTCCGGTTTTTTTTATTTATCCGTGTAGAGTGAATTCTTCCTTAACGGGATTGGATATTTTTTTTGCGTCTCGAGAGTGCGTTTTCCGAAAATAGTGCCAAATGTGTCAGTAGTTCTCAGATCGTACTGCGCAATTGACGTTTTTGGATTAGATCTACGAAATTAGGCTTTTGGATACGGATTTTTTCGTCTAACAGTGTAGAGAAGAATTTTCTCTAATAGGATTGATTACTTTTTCTCTGTTTCGTGCGTGCGTTTTCCGAAAATAGTGCCGAATGTGTCAGTGGCTGTGGAAATCGTACTGCGCAATTGACGTTTTTGGATTAGATCTACGAAATTAGGCTTTTGGATACGGATTTTTTCGTCTAACAGTGTAGAGAAGAATTTTCTCTAATAGGATTGATTACTTTTTTTCGGTTTCGAGTGTGCGTTTTACAAAAATAGTGCCGAATGTGTCAGTGGCTGTGAAATTGTGCTGCGCAATTGACTTTTTTGGATTAGATCTTCGCAATTAGGCTTTTGGATTCGGATTTTTTCGTCTAACAGTGTAGAGTAGAATTTTCTCTAATGGGATTGATTACTTTTTTTCTGTTTCGTGCGTGCGTTTTCTGAAAATAGTGCCGAATGTGTCAGTGGCTCTCAGATCGTACTGCGCAATTGACATTTTTGGATTAGATCTTCGCAATTAGGCTTTTGGATTCGGATTTTTTCGTCTAACAGTGTAGAGTAGAATTTTCTCTAATGGGATTGATTACTTTTTTTCTGTTTCGTGCGTGCGTTTTCTGAAAATAGTGCCGAATGTGTCAGTGGCTCTCAGATCGTACTGCGCAATTGGCATTTTTGGATTAGATCTTCGCAATTAGGCTTTTGGATGCGGATTTTTTCATCTAACAGTGTAGAGTAGAATTTTCTCTAATGGGATTGATTACTTTTTTTCGGTTTCGAGTGTGCGTTTTACAAAAATAGTGCCGAATGTGTCAGTGGCTCTCAGATCGTACTGCGCAATTGGCATTTTTGGATTAGAGCTTCGCAATTAGGCTTTTGGATACGGATTTTTTCGTCTAACAGTGTAGAGAAGAATTTTCTCTAATAGGATTGATTACTTTTTTTCGGTTTCGAGTGTGCGTTTTACAAAAATAGTGCCGAATGTGTCAGTGGCTGTGAAATTGTGCTGCGCAATTGACTTTTTTGGATTAGATCTTCGCAATTAGGCTTTTGGATTCGGATTTTTTCGTCTAACAGTGTAGAGTAGAATTTTCTCTAATGGGATTGATTACTTTTTTTCTGTTTCGTGCGTGCGTTTTCTGAAAATAGTGCCGAATGTGTCAGTGGCTCT
>NW_016916828.1:135598-138179 GCF_001483705.2 Eufriesea mexicana | reverse complement strand
CTCTAAATTGTTAGTTATTAATTTTTGTTTTATGGCGTCTATGATTTCGTAACGGCGACCATCACGACCTTCCGTGAAAATATTTATTACTAAACGAAACTAGAAGCAAAATGTGATCAAAAGTTATATGAGAAGATTCGCAAGAACATTGTCTTTCTAACGAGTGCATAAAGTTTCATAAATTAATTGCGTAAAGGACAGTATTAATGATAAACCAATGGCGTCGTCGACAATAATCCAATCATTCCGTAAAATAATAATTAATAACTAATTAATTAGGGATAAATTTATATCGAAAAATATATTGGAAAGTTCTTGAAGGATCTGCCTTTACGATGCAATTATAAAAGTTCATAAATTAATCACAGGAATTGAGTAATTAATTAATTTTCTAATAAAAATTCAAAAAGGAACAGTCAGCGCCAACTACAGTTGTATACTGGAACTAACGGAACAGTTCCAGATAAAGATCATAGGTGGTGCTGACTGTTCCTTATTGAATTTTTATTAGAGAATTAATTAATTACTCAATTCCTGCGATTAATTTATGAACTTTTATAATTGCATCGTAAAGGCAGATCCTTCAAGAACTTTCCAATATATTTTTCGATATAGATTTGTCCCTAATTAATTTATTATCAATTATTATTCTACGCAGTGTTTGAATTGTTGTCGAGGACGCCATTGGCTTTTCATTAATTACTATACTCAACGCAATTAATTTATGAAACTTTATGTACTCGTTAGAAAGACAATGTCCTTGCGAATCTTCTCATATAACTTTTGATCACATATTGCTTCTAGTTTCGTTTAGTAATAAATGTTTTCACGGAAGGTCGTGATGGTCGCCGTTACGAAATCATAGACGCCATAAAACAGAAATTAATAACTAACAATTTAGAGTTAAATTCTTTACGGAAATTACATAAGAATATAGCCTGGAGTTCCAGCTTTGCAATGAAATTATAAAAGTTCACAAATTGTTTACGGAAATTGAGTAATTAATAATTTTTCATTGCTGGGGCCATTCTATCCTTTTTTATCCCCTCTCTGTCCTTGTCTGTCACGTGACCAGCACTTCGACGACCTCCTTGCCTGTTCTATATTCCTATCACTTTCTTGATTTTTGAGCCCAAATCATAGATGGCGCTGATCGCAAGCGGTAAGATTTGTATTTATTCGGCAGTAGAAAATTAATAAATTTCCAAGTTTTTGTAATTAATTCGTGAACATTTATAGCTGCGCAACAAAGTTGGAATTATAGGCAACATTCTTATACAATGTTTAATTTAATAATTAGTTACTAGTAAATAAAATTGCTATAAAAAGTGTTTTTCTTGTATAATATTCTTATTAAGAAATAAATATATACTGGCCTAAGAGAGGGTAAAAAATAATTTTTTTTATTAAGAAATTTTATTTACAATGTTTTTATAGACGAAAAATAAATACAGAATAAAAAATAGATTGAAAAGATAATATTAATTTATGAACCGGAATCGAACCCCGGTCCTCGAGGATAGTAATTCTCGACTATCATCATTAAGCTGCAACCACAATTAAAATATATTGAAAATAAAGCTAGAATTCAAGGAGTAATAAAACTTTAGTCGTAAATATCTCAAAAGCTATTGAGTAGTTGTCGCTATAATGATATATTTTCTTAAACTGCATGACGATATCTGCAATCCTACAAAGGTTCAACTAAATCGGTGACCCGAAGGACTTGCACTCTCCTTGTCAGATTAGGTAGAAAGAACATAGATTGCGCCTGGAGGTCGCCTAACTCCACGTGACGTGCGGACGAATAAATAAATCAACAAAACGACATAACTAACACACATTCCCCTCCCTTCTTTTTGTTCACTTAAGAATCCCATAAAGTTTTCTATATTCTTTAATAAATTCAGCCAAAACCAGTGGTTTTAATTAGACAATCAGCATTCATTTCTTTATCTGGCAGACGACAAATATCCAAAGGTACGCCTTTACAACGCAATTACAAAAGTTCATAAATTAATCACAGAAATTAAATGATTTGTTAATTTTTTTACAAGTGAAGAGCAGAGTGCATAGGAAATGAGAAAAAATTGCAAACAAATGCTGGAAGCATTGTCGTGTACATGCAGATGTACTTGCATAACACAAAAGTTTGAAATAAACATTCAAGTGCAAAAGAAAAAAAATATCGGACTCAGGGAATATCACCAACGTGGAACTATTAAATGTCAGGAATTATATTTTATAGCAAGAAAAAATTGAAGCAGCAATACAAATATGTTATAATATAAGTATTGTATTCTAGGTCAGTTAACGACATAACATACAAGATAGAAATCTTTGATGGTCAAATGAAGATTCAAAAAATGGAGATGGTTTAGACAGACCAAAAGGAATGAAATTAATTTAGGTGATGTCCTCTTATAACAGCTAAGTATAGAGAATACACTGAGATTGAGGGGTATGTTGTATTCCTGATCTAAATAAATATTAATATTTGTGGTCAAAGTCAATGATCATCGCTAATGTGTTATGTTTCAGAATTATGGAGTTAAGGTAGATAAAGAAAAGAGAGTGGTTG
>NW_016916828.1:20429-134273 GCF_001483705.2 Eufriesea mexicana | reverse complement strand
TTTGTAATGAAAAATTTTGTTACAGAAATTTCAATCTTTTATCATTTGGCAAAAAAGCAGAGGAAGATGAAGAAGAATCTGCGATATTAAATAAAAAGTCTAGTGGCAAGAGCAAATCAGCTCATGATCATTTAATTGATCCAAAATTAAGCTCATAATTAGCTGTTGAACCTCCTGGACCTCCAAATAAAAAAAGGAAAGAAGACCATATTAGCGATTGGGAATTATTGGGGAATAATTGGGAAATTAACAAATTATGCAATTTCTGCGATTAATCTATAAACTTTTATAACTGTATCGCATAGCTGGCTCCTTGCGCAACATTCTTATACAATTTTTTACTTGACGACGTACGTGATTCGATAACAACGATCGGCACGATGATCCAACAGAATAATTAATTATGAACAAAATTAGAAGTAAAATAAGAACAAAAATGATATGAGAATGTTCATAAGGATATTGTTTTCATAAAGTGTGCATATAATTTGTAAATTAATTGCATAGAAGATTGTAATTAATGAAAAACTAATAGTATTATCAGCATCAATTCGAAAAATTTGAGTAATAAGTACACATATACTATTATACGTAAATTATAATACTCATCGTTAGTAATAAATTATTAATGTTAATAACAAATTGTTCACAACGTAAATTTATAATAAAAGTGAAAACATTAAGGAATTACTGGCTGTTACTTGAACTTGGAACGAATTTGTGTCAAAATGTAACTATAATTTGCAAAAAGTTTATAAATTATTACACTGATTGTTTATAACAAATTAATATTGTTAATAACAAATTGCTCGCAACGTGTATTTATAATAAAAGTGAAAAAATTAGTAAATTATTACCTACTACTTAAACAAACAACATATTCGTGCTAAAATGTATCCATAACTTACAAAAAATTAATAAATCATTAAATTTATTGCTAATAACAAATTAAAGTTGTTGATAACAAATAGTTTGCAACGAATATTAACGATAAAAGTCAAAAAAGTTAATAAATTGTTAGTTATTACAGCTAAAAAGTAATTTTTAAAGGAATCGGTAAAGTTCGGAAATTTTCGCCGATCTTCGACCGTCCGCCGCTATATAAGGGGCTCGCGTGAAGGCTCGAGCCAGTTGTCGGTTCGACGTCGGGGGGACCGCGTTAATCTTTTTTCTTTTTGTTTCAGGTTTTAATTTTCTTTTTTCTTTCAGATTCTATTTCTTTTATTCTAGGTTTCATTGTTTGTGCATTCGAGTATTTTGCACAATATTGGAATACTACATCGTTGGTTTATTTCTATATCATCGTTGGCTAGATCAGTGGCTATTCAGTAGCCATTGTCCACTATCTTAAATAATTTAACAATAATTTCTTCTTTCAGGTACTAATTATTTTCCTTCTTCCAGATTTTATTTCTTTCATTCTATTTGTCTTTGTTTCAGCATTCGAGTATTTCGCACAATATTCGAATGCTTCGTCGTTGGTTTACTTATGTCTCATCGTTGGCTAAATCTTTCCTTTCACAAATTTTACGACTTCCGTTCGATTTGTTTTCGTTAGAGCGTTCGAGTATTTCGTATAATACTCGAGCGCTTCCTCGTTGGTATGTTTATATCTCACCGTTGGAATGTTTCTGTCTCGTAGTTATGTTGCTCAGGTCTCGTCGTTGGCTTGCTCGTTCCATTTGGTTATTATCCTTGATGGTTTCCTCGTACTAATCCCTTTCCTTTCAGCTACATATTAACAATAATATATTCTGTTTTAGCTTTTAGGTTTCTCAAGATTCTGTTTGCGACACATCAATGAACGATGCGTGCGTTTACTTTTAAGTAATCATAAGATAGATCCATAGACTAAGTATCATGTGCGCGCTATCTGTACAAAGGTAAGCTACCTAACTTGGAGCGAAATTTATTAATTCTCTATCATTTTCTTATCCCCCTCGTTTAGCAAATAGAACATAATTGTTCTCGCGATAATCGCGATCGTTCGTAAGTACCGACTAGCCTACGCGACGTGCTCTCGTGTACTCGATAAGTACATGCTTCGTAAGTCATCCTCACGACTCGTCTCCGACACTCATTTCCAGTCACTGTCAATCTCGTCATGCATCGGGTTCCAGGGTGACCCCCTCGGATCAGTGCGTCTTCTGACCTCGACGGGGCGGTCCGCTGCCTAAGTCGTACGCGACTGGGGCTCGGGCACATGCTGGCTGACGGACTAGTACCATCTACGGTTAGACCACAGGGATGATTAAGTTCTACCCCGTGTGGCTGGGATGCGAAGTGTCTGTCTTGGCCGGCAACCGCCCAGCAGGGCCCTCGCGTTGACACTAGAAGTTTCATTGATTCAGGGACTATCCTTGGTCCACGTGTAAGTCTTGGCGAGTGCGACAGTGACTGGAATTGAGCTAGGCCCGATCGGGAGGGTGCCGAGGTATGAAGTTATCTCTGTGCACGGGAGTACATCGCCTAGGCTAGTCGGTCTTTCGAATAATCGCGAACTCGTTCGGACGCGTCGCGATTTTCTATTAGCTCGCGTGTTTGATATTTCGTTCCCAAATTTTATGGGAACTTGAAAATATCTTAGTGTTGCGACGGTAGAGTTTCAGTATACCGAATCGAAACCCCTTTTGTAAGACACGAAATATAATAAAGTGTCAGTAGAGTTATTTTAACTGAATTCGCTCCAAGTTAGATTAGGGTACCTTTGATACAGGTAGCGCCAGCAGGCAGCGTCACTAGGGCGCATGTCGGGTCTCGATGCGTAGCCACCTCCACGTGGTGAGACCTGGTAATTGGTATCGTTTTCCTTTGGGAAACGATATCAAGCTAAGAGCTACGCACAAAGTATATGTCCTATCTCTTGTGAATTTTCACTGTTCCCTTTGGAATTTGAAGATGGAGTGGGCAATATCTGTTTAAATGATATTTAAATGAAGAGGAATTAAGTTAAGTAGGGAGAGGAATGCGAGTATGAAAAGGTAAGTAAGTAAGGTAAGTATAAGGTAAGTAAAATAATTAAAGCAGAAACAGTATTGTCCAGACAATTCATGGAAATTACGTAAAATCTATGTAATTTCAATTTTCATTCTGCATTGAAAAATTAACAAATTACTCAATTTCTGCTACTAATTTATGAACTTTTAGAATTGCATCGTAAAGGTACGTTCTTTACGATCTTTCTAATATAACTTTGGATATTAATTTCTTTCTAATTAATTAATTATAAGCAATTATCTGCGAATCGCTCTTGCAGACTTTGGAAATTCGTACCAGATCTATTCCTCGAGTTTTTTAAACGTTTTATACATCAAAAAATTCGTCAAGAATTGCTCTAAAGAATAGACTAAAAAAACCTATTTTTTTTAAACTCTCCGATTTTTGCCGAGCCTCGGTGTGCACGATGGATACACCGGAGCGCCAGATTTTGATTAAATTTTCGAATGCGGATTTTTTTACTGTTTTATGTTCTTTATGCTTCAAGTAACTCGCGTGTAAAAAATCAAAAAAATCGGTACACGGGAACTGTGTTTTTTAGCCATCCGATTGCGCCGATCTGCGAATTGTACTTGCAGACTTTAGAAATTCGCCACCGGTGTATCCATTGACATTTTTACACTTTTTATACGTCAAAAAATTCGTCCAAGAATGCTTTAAAAAATATGACAAAAAAATATATTTTTTTTAAACCCTCCGATTTTTGCCGAGCCTCGGAGTGCACGATGGATACATCGGAGCGCCAGATTTTGACCAAATTTTCGAATGCGGATTTTTTTACTGTTTTATGTTCTTTATGCTTCAAGTAACTTGTGTGTAAAAAATCTAAAAAATCGGTACACGGGAACTGTGTTTTTTAGCCATCCGATTGCGCCGATCTGAGAATCGCTTTTGCAGACTTTGGAAATACGTACCAGGTCTACCCCTCGATTTTTTTAAACGTTTTATATATCAAAAGACTCGTCGAAAAGAGCTCTAAAGAATAGGCTAAAAAAATCAGTTTCTTTCTTTAATTTTGTTCACGAAATTCTTGGAAATGGCATTAATTTAAAATTGGTTGGCGAGAGACCTACTCTCGTGTTATGTTCGCCTAATACAACATCGAAAAATTGACAGAAGATTTCATGCCAACGCGATCAAATTTATAGGCTACATATTATTAGAATTTTTTCAGCGCGCGACCTCCTTTAATGTTATTATCACCTAATACAGAATCACAGAATTGGCAGTAGGTTCCATGCCAATGCTGCGAAATTTGTAGGACCAGAATTTAAAAAAAAAACGTCAATTTCTTGATATTCTCACATTGCGAGAGCGCTCCTTTTCCAAAGCAAAATCTTTGGAAAATGATTTCAAGCGCTACGCATGCATTGTTATGCAAATTAAAATATTTAGATTAAATTACTTGTAAATTTAGCTTTCATTTTTACTGCATGAAATCATCAAGTGGGAGAAAGGAGAGTTTATTCTTGTACTTTCATTGGTGGGCTCCTCATTATACTTTCATCAACATTGAATTTTCCGTTTACAACTCGCGCCTGTGCATGTGCACTCGTTCTACCCCTGGAAATGGTCGGATTCCCTTGTGAAATGATATTGCGGCATTCTTTAATTATGCGTTGCTTCTTGTATCGCAGTTTTCAGGAAACGCGTATTCGTTTCGATTATACACAATTACACGTAAAAAATTATACGCGTATTACAAAGAAGTCGCAGTCGAAGTTAAATGAATTTAATTATAATTATTTCTAACAACAATTAATGCCGACAACCAATATTTTTATTTATCTCAAAGTAATATATTCAACTACAATAATACACGATAAAAAGAGTCAAATCATAATTTCTGAATTTTAATCACACTATGCGAATAGCAATTACTTTAATGGAACTTGATACGAAGAATCTACAGTCATCCATATTCGCCATTACACTGCAAATAAATAAATAAATAATAAAAAATTGTTGCAGTAAAATTAAGTAGTAAAGTAAACTATATATCCTACCGATGTGGGGGTGATCCCTGCCCCTGCGTTATGTCTTTTGTCTCCTGTTTCCTGGAGACGTCCTGTGATCTGTGTGGCCCTAAACAGGCCAGTTCCAATCATTTACCTGTTCGATAAAGATCTATACAGTTTTGCCACCATTTACATTGACTACTGTTCCTTTGCGTTATAATCCCTTTAACAAAAATTCACCAAAATAATCCTCCTACCTATAATTCAAAGTTTCACAGAAATTAATGAAAAATGAAGATTAACGAAGATGAATTAACTCTCCGTTTCGCGTTTTCCTCCTCAGATCTACGCACACGGTATAATAATTTTCGTCTGCCTATGGCTTCCTCGAGGCGGCCATTTCCGTTTCCGATCGCGTCGCGAAGCAATTGTCTCGTTGTCATTTCGCGACTGGAGATACCGCGGAAGATACCGAATTAGCATATCCTCGCGAGCACTGTACGGGTGGAGGAGCGAATGGGGGTTGCTCGGAATCATTAATTCGACGCCTCCGGCAGCTGGTATAAGCTGAACGGTGTTACGTTGCCGAACACAGGGGTTGCAACCTTGTCGCCGTTGGAACGACGACGATTGAGAAGGTTGAAAGGGACGCAGAGACAGACCGGAATATCCCGCGAGATTCGACGGATTGAATTGCAAAGCGAATGAAAACCAAACTCCGTGAATAAGGAGTCGTCGATGGGCGAAATCGCGGTGACGTACTCGGCAGTGTCTACGTCCCCATTTTCTTCTTTCTCCCATTCTTCCCCGCCATTTTTCTCGCCAATAGTGTTCCTCCGAAGGTAAAATACCACCCTGAACACACGAAATTAACGGAGTTGCTGGATTCGTTCTTCGAATAAAAAGTACGAAATTTAGACTAGGCATATGTGCTTTCTTTATTTTTGCGGTGAAAATTGCTTCGATCTGTAAATTTTTCATTATCTAAAATGAAATTCGTCAATAATAATTTATCCCTAATTTATTGTTAAATAATTTAAAAAGAATCCTCAGATTTTATTACAATATTCTTGTACTGTTTGAATTAAACCTGGAATATCTTTTACAGGATATTTATTTACTCTTGTAAAATTATTGTAGGATTAGCTCGCAATTTGCATTACCATACATTATTCCTCGATAATCCCTTCGCAGACAAAGATCTGCTGGTTTGATAATAAATAACACTTACTAATAACAACAGATTTATTTGAGCTTAAACACAGCATTGGTTTTTCCTTACAATTCTTTAGAACTCTATTGCTGATCACATACACTCTATGCACTCTATATAATTCCCACTATAATTCACTAAAACTCTCTACACTCTTTGCCTACCCTTTACAAACTGTCTCGTCGGCGCCTTTGCACCCTTATTTAAATCTAACATTCCTCTTTCATTCCTCAATCACTCATTTCCCAATGACTTCGCTTTGTGGGCCAGGTATACTTCAAACACTCAGACACATTCCTAAACATTCGCTCATTTCTCGCATTCGATATATAGTCACAAATATCCTGCCCATACAATCTTTTCGCGCTGTCATTCTTCCTTCTGCACACATTCCAGGTATCATTCTGAACCCTCGAACCGAACCCCAGATCGCTGGTTCATTATCCCTAATTTTCAAGGAAGACCCAAAGCATTCCCATGCACTCACTCTGGAACCCTGAAAATATCCTGCAACCAAAGCGATCAAATTGGTACCAGTTGTTCATCAGTATGTGTTGTGTATGTGAGGGGTGTCTGTCTCCCTTCTCTACTGTTGTTGAAGTTGACTGGCCGCAGGAATCCTCGATGTAGCGGTGGTGCTCAAAGGGACGAAAGAGAAAGTAAGGTAGGTATTTCCGTCCTGGGCCTGCTAATGAATGGACTCATCAGTAAGGGATTCTTATTCTAACAGGCCCTGTCTCAAACGTGGATACTTAAGGGTAGGTGGTGTGTTGTCCTAGGAACTTCTATTTATAGGATGTCGATGATTCCTCGAACTCTTCCTCCAAGTAGGAATCTATCCACCTATTGGCGAGATGACAATGATGTTCGCTACACACCTATAGATAACTATAAAGTATAGTCATCTAAAACAATCCACACCAGCTGGAGAAAAGCCTGGATATCACCATTCTACTGGACTCATCAGTAAGGGATTCTAGCAGGCCCTGTCTCAGACGTGGATAATTAAATGGTGATAACTATAAAGTATAGTCATCTAAAACAATCCACACCAGCTGGAGAAAAGCCTGGATATCACATTCTACTGGACTCATCGGTAAGGGATTCTAGCAGGCCCTGTCTCAGACGTGGATAATTAAATGACATCGGAACTTCTATTTATATGAAGTCGAGGCGTTACCGAACACTTGCGAGAAAGTCCCCGAACCTCCTTCAAGTCGGCGGCCACCTAGCGGCGAGAGTGAGAATGACGGTCGCTACATGTGCATAGACTCCAGGTTATAAAACAAATTTATGAAAACGTCATATGAAAAATACATCATACCACCATCTTGCATCATTCTTACGAACAAAATGGATTCCTAGAAGGGATTTATTCCAATTTCAGACTCGAAACCACCATTTTCCAAATGCATCCGCGATAGCCACGTGCAGGCCGACGGATCCAGCTCTCTCGCCGTCGAACAACCCATCTGATCAAGTACAGAAGCCTGTACTTGCCAACACAGGCTCGTCATTCTCCAACCAGCCTTCCGTGCAAACTGTTCGAACTCTTTTCTCCCTCAGCCTAGAAGCTACCCGGAGCACTCTAACCGAGCGTTTGGAAAGCAGGGACGTGACGAAACATCGTGCCGGTTGCACGGTGCACTGTCTAGGACGTGCGCAGCTTCTGTATAGGGATCGAAGAAAGCACCGGATGCGCGGCTGCAGCCGGGAAGATTTTCGTCGAATCGGGAGAACGCTAATCGGCCGTGAGAACCATTCCGATCCCGGAGTGGCTGCAGCCCGCGAGATCGTCTCGGTTCTCTTCAGCCGAGTAATTGATCGACGGGATCCAATTTCGCTCACATAATGAAATTCAGCCGAGAAAACGGCACGATTCACCGTCCTATGATCGCTCTTATTCCATTTTCGTGCGAGGCCCTCGAGCTTCCGCGTATCCCTAGCCCAACCCCCCATGGCTTTTCAGTAGAAGCAACGAAATAACTGCTCCATCGAAACCTCGGTGATTGGGACTCGCCAAGAGGAAAACCACCCTCTCCGTCCGGCTTGCAGCTCTATGAAAAGCTGCTCTGTTAGATGTCTGGTAGACTAACGGGGTGAGGGTATAACGGTGTCTTTGAAGCTGACTTCATTTCGATATGCAACTTAGGCTTGTCTTGGAACTTGGAATTTGAATTAGAGTATTATACAGTAGGTCCGTGTATAATATGAGACTTTTATAATAATTTTATAATAATTTTATAATAATTTTATACCCAATTTTATACATCACTGTAATAATTTTCTTGTAATTTTTCTAATAGGTTAATCCCGTATAAATAAACAATAATAATAATATAGAATTTTATGTTTCTTCTATTTAGTTTTGGAATAAAATGAAATGTATATTACTTTTGCAGTATGTACTGGGAAATTTAATTTTAGTTAATTTTTAATTAAATTAAAAAATTTTGGAATTTCTTCAGATTTTGTCCACGTTAAAACACGTTAAGTGTAATTTTAGCAAGTGCAGTATATAATTCTGATATTAGATAAGAGCTGAATAGTGCAAGGGGTTGAAGAGAGAATTATTTATTTATTTAGGGAATTAGGGTGCTACGAAATTGTCGATTGTTTGCAATAGTCGAAGAAAATGGAATTTGATTATGCTAACAAAAATAACTCTCATAATCCTATCTTGAAGAGTATCAGGACATTAAAAACCTGAATACCGTAAGCCCGAGAGACTTCAACAAATTTTTGCATAATCAAATCCCACTTTACACAGAAATTTTATGCAAAATGACATACTTAAGACAAGACTTAATAAATTACGCTTAAACTAAGTTAAACCATCACGTTACCTAGTCCCTTCTCAAACATCATTTTTTAAAAAATGATCATAACTTCATCCAGCAAAGACGATTCAACCCTATCCTCACCTCTGCACCTCAAATTACAATCATCAGAAATCAACCAAAATTCATAAATTCTTTTCGCAATTTTTCTAACCTAAGACCCCGATCTAATTCAATTTTAGCTACCGTCAGAATTTTCATTTTCTTCTTTTAAACGAATCGTACACGGCTAAGCTCGTTGCAGGATACCGGGACGAGGGAAAAAGTGGAGACGAGCGTCTCTGGCGTACCGGAGATGGCCGGCTGGGAACAAATGGCGGACCCGGGCTTCTGTAAACCGCGATAAATGGATGTACTTATATACAGTTTAAGCGTGAATCTATTACGAGCAAGCAGGCTAGGTATAACCGAAAACAAAGAGTGGCATAATTTCCCGACCGGTGGATGCGTCGGTACACTCCATTTAATCCCGTGTTAAACGGGGCCTGGTTGAGAACCCTGCGCGTGGATTAAATTCAGCTGGAACCCTTCGCCTTTGGCGAGTGTTATTGTCTCGGTGTAACAAACGCGTGGGCGAAAAGTCTGGCTTCGTTCCGTGGCGAAACGCGAGCCGTAATGGAAACACGAAGCAACAGACACGCTGATAAATGTGCCCACGTTCGGGCTGATTCATGCAGGGGGTCGGAGAATTTAGGGGCACCGGTTATTCCAAAGCGAACTTTCTACACTCGAATGCTTAAGATTCTCCGAGTTTATTAAATTTAGATTTATGATGCGGAAAGTTTGAGAAAACCAGGCATTTTTGGAAGGGTAGTCGAGTTTACAGTGAAATAAGTACGTAGTGTCTGGGTTCCCTTTGAAATGGGGAAGGATACTTAGGGCACCTTGACTTTATTAAATTTAGATTCACGAGAGAAACAAAAGGAATTAAATATGGTTTATTTTGGGACGGTACAGTTTCTACCGAAATAAGTATCGAAATATTTGGGTATTTTAGTGATGGGGATGAAAAGCAAGAACGTTTGCTGTGGAATTCTCGAAGTGGGGAAGAATACTTAGAATTCTTTGACTTTATTACATCTAGATTCAAGAGAGAAATAAGAGGAATTAAATTGTTGAGTTAGGGATGGTAGAATTTGAAATGAAATAAGTACGAAATATTTGGGATTTTTGGTGATGGGTCTGAGGGGTAGGAATGTTCGGTGTGGAATCTTTGAAGTGAGAAAGGATATTTAAGATATTTCGACTTTATTAAATTTAAATTTCTGACAAAAATAGAAACAATTGGATATTGTTCATTTACAGTGCACACAATTTATTGTTTATTATTATTTATTACACAATTGATTTTGTTTTGCACTGAAACAAATATGCAGTATTTATTTGTGATAGATATACCAAGAAAGAATAATGGGTTCAGAATGTCATTAAAAGAAGGGTGTTTGGACAGAGTGCTTGAGATCATCTCGCCAACGAGGGATGCATGAGAGATCATCGAGATCGATGAATGCCTGAATATCTCCCTAGAATCATCGCAAAAAGACAGACGAAGACAGGACGTGGGTATGCAAAAATATGTAAGGGAAAAAATACCTTCCAAAAACAGTAGAAAAGCATTGCTTAAAAATCAAAATTGTATATACCTAGTTACAATACATTATACACTTTACAACTGAACAAGTTAGCAAATTAACCAACGTTATAACTGCAAACTCTATTCAAAGATTAAATTAATATAATACAATTAATACAACAAAGTGTGCAAAATAAAATAGTTTCCAACCTAAACCACTTTCATAACTATCATCACAAATATTACGTTACCCAGAAAATTCCCTAGAAAATTCCCCACAAGATTCCCTAGAAAATTCCCTAGAACCCCAATAATTCACAGAAAACACGAATCCTTATCCTCCTTTCCTTTCACCACGATACAACTTACAAGAATAAAACGAAGATCGCATATGAGACCACCTTTATACCACCTCCAACACATCATGGAACGATGGATTGAGCCAACGACGTGGAACACGAGAAACTCCATGTCTAAATCGTGCTGCTCAAACGCAGCCTCCATCGCGTTCCCCGAGCCAAGGGATTCGATGCACGCGGCGAGTGTCTTTAATGGCCATCTTTGGCCTCGCGAGAGGTCGTCGAACAATTTCTTTACGAGCATAGCCGAAACGAATCGCGCGGTACTTGGCAAAGAGCGTGAAGGGACCGGCATGGTGGAGCCGGCTGGAAAAGGAGGACGGTCACGACGATACACATCGGGCCGGAAATCCGTGTCACCGACTGCCGCGTATCCGCGTGGCCGAAAGGCAAATAAGAAAGAAAGCTCCTAGGCAGCAGTCCTTTTCTAAGCTTCGCCAGCAGCCCGTAGAAACGATACTTTTCGCCGTGGAAAACACCGGAAACGTATTATTAACTCCGCGAGTGCCACCCCAACCCCATGGAACTCGTTTCCACGCGCGTCCTTTGTGATACGCGCATAAAAGCAGCTCGATAGCTTATTTTGTTCCTCTCTCGCCTCCGTCCTCTCGCTCTCTTCGTCTTTGCTGCTTTCCCCCTTCCTTCACCTTCTTTTTCCCTTTTCCCCCATTTTTTAACGGGGTAACGAGCGCTTGTGACGGGAAAAACGAGATAAATGTCCCTGTTTGTAAGAATTCTTTTAATATTCCGCTGCAGCTTTTAGCTCGTCAGATCCTCCAGACGTTTTTCGGATAATTTCGAGCCACAGGTTGATCTGTGGTGGTAAACCTTGGGAATGTGAGGGTTATGGGGTTTTCCGATGTCTCGTGTGTTTTACTCTGAGTGGCTTCAACGGTTGGGACCACTGTCGGCCATATTTTCGATCATGATGCTTCGGCTTATCAACGTAAAGGTACCAAAGTTTCGGAGGATTATCCGATCCAGGTGACTGAGTCAACAAATTCACTAAACTCGCAACAATTTATATTTTTCGCCATTTTACATCGATATATATATATACAGGTGACTGGGATAACACGGATCCTAGGCTCTAGAAAATCGTAGTGCTATAAAAATCGCGATGTCGAAGTTCAGGTTGAAAAAGATGATCCTTTTAATCATCAGAATCGATAAGAACGAGAAACCGATCAGACTACAAGGCTTCGAATGAAAAAATGAAAAAGGAATCCACGAATTCGATTACTTGTATTATCAGATTTCAATTAAACCACGTTGCACCTGAAAACTTCTGGTGCATATAACGAATATTAACGGAACAAATTGAACGAAGCTTCGATACCAAAAAGAACACATCTAAACAGATCTCCAGCAAATTCCGATGCGCGAATAATGCAAAACGTAGCTCGAATCAACGCTTCTCTTCGTGTCTCACAAAAAGGATAAACATGGATGAGGAAATAACACGTCTAAGGCAATTTTTCCCATTATTTCCCGGCCCGTTATCTCTCCCAATAAACCACCATACTGACATTATCTCTATAAGTCTCGAAAAAATACCGCTCTTTCTCTAAAAACTTCCATTAATTCCCAAAAGTCAGTTTATTAGCCGATATCAACGAATTAAGTCATTCGTGTAATTCGTATAAAAGAATTATACGAATTATATGAATTATATGAATTATTCAGCACTGGATGCTCGAGTTACGTGAGTTTCTTTGTCCCGGCGAAATTCCTCGTATCTCGTATCCGCTTGGAAATGGTGATTACGTTCGAACGTAAAGTGAAATTTTTAGCAGCGATCTGATAGTCGGTTCTTCCGCGGTTCGTTTCGATAGGAATCGTCGTAATTGAGAAAGACCAGCGTATTCTGATTCGCCCCGCGCATAGAAACGCGCCTTTCCGCTTCTTTCCCGTCCCTCTCCCTTTCTTGCCACTTTCTTCGTTTCATCGTGATACGCATAATTACCCGATAATCCAGCGTTATCGGGAATAATTAGTTATTAAGCCTTGTCGCGTGTTACAGTGGAATTTACTTTGTAGCCGTTCGGGGCCGCCTAACCTCAACGTTCGTTTGCAGCGCCGCCACTTCCGGTTCGCGTACTAAACCCGCTAATGGCCGACACGTTCGTGCGGAGGCTTCTTATAAAGCGCAATCGCGCTATCTGAACGATTCTACTCCGTATTCCGGGTCTAACGTGTCCAATAAATATCCCAGTCTGTTCAGTTCGCTCGACTTCGGTATATAGTGGTAAATTAGATGGCAGGATACTTCAACGTCTCCTTATCGCAATTTTTCTTACCGCATATCTTCATTGGCCCAGCTGGGTGGCTCGTTAGCACGCCATGATAGCGGGAGAAATTAGCACTGGAAGCAGCAAACCATTCGAAATGACTGGTTTCAGGGTTCTCGTTTTTGAGGTTAGCGGAAGCGCGCAGATGCTTTTGGCGAGGTTACTGCCGATGCTCGGCGAGATAAAAATGTAATTATATAGAGCTGTTTATTTTCATCGTATCAGTTTAATTATTATTATCTGTGTATACTATGTTTAGTATATTATAGGTCGGTAGCTCTCGTATTAACCCCTCGCGGACGAGAAGAGTATTTTTAGTTCGCGTACTGGTAAACGTAAATACTGGCGAGTTATCGGAAGTGATAGAGTAAAATCGCACGGTAAATTATTTCATCAGGAAGCTATATAAAAATACGAGTGAAATTTTACATAAAATTCGTATGTTTTCGCGAAGCTTTAATGGATCAGCGGGATAAATATACAAAGTTATGGTTACGATCAGCCTTTAATAAACGACCGTGCAATCGATCTGTTTTCGTTTCTAAAACCCACAATTTCACACTTCGTCAAATTACAAACCGTAGTATAATAATAAAGCATATTTTTATCACTTAAAAACAATTACATATAATTTTCCCATAGTGATTATAGAAATCACAAAAAGCTTCCTTCCCCAATATCTATCTATGTATCTCAAGAAAATAAAGAATTTTAAAGAATTCGCAAATCATTACTTCATTTCCTAACTTTAATATAATAACAAAGCATATTTTCATTACTTAAAACAATTATATATAATTTTCCTATAATGATTAAAAAAATCATAAAAAGCTTCCTTACCTAATACCTACCTATGTATCTCAAAATGGTAAAGAATTTTTAAAAATTCGTAAATCATTACTTCATTTCCTAACTTCAATATAATAACAAAGCATATTTTCATTATTTAAAACAATTATATATAATTTTCCTATAATGATTATAAAAATCACAAAAAGCTTCCTTCCCTAATACCTACATATGTATCTCAAAATGGTAAAGAATTTTAAAAAATTCGCAAATCATTACTTCATTTCCTAACTTCAATATAATAACAAAGCATATTTTAATTACTTAAAACAATTACATATAATTTTCACATAATGATTATGGAAATCATAAAAAGCTTCCTTCTCCAATATCTATCTATGTATCTCAAGAAAATAAAGAATTTTAAAAAATTCGCAAATCATTACGTCATTTCCTAACTTCAATATAATAACAAAGCATATTTTCATTATTTAAAACAATTATATTTCCTATAATGATTATAAAAATCACAAAAAGCTTCCTTCCCTAATACCTACACATGTATCTCAAAATGGTAAAGAATTTTAAAAAATTCGCAAATCATTACTCCATTTCCTAACTTTAGACGAGTGTATTATACTTGTTCGCAGGGGTGTAACATCGTTTACGTTATTCATTTTGGAAAGCACACGGGTCACGTAACACGGGCACAATTTCATCCGGAATTTTCCTTTGGAACCTTTAGTGCCTCTCATTTTTTAATTGCAGCTTTGGAATAATGAATTTCCCACTTTCTGGCCCCCTTCATAAGCCTCTTAATATCCCTCTCGCCCGTCTCGTCCACATTATTTTCGGTGCATTTCAATTGCCCTGCCAATCGATCCTTTCAAATTGAATTTGCAGCTCACGCTCCATAGGAAACTCGGAGGACTGCGAGGAATCGCGAGAGGGTGGCCGGTGGAGCAGCATCGGAAGCTTCAATTAAAGACAGTCTGCTCCTGAGGGCGCGCGATTTGTCGCGGTGACAAACTAATAGCGGCCTTTATCGTCCGCGTTATGGTAATTTAACGAGGTAACGAACCGGCCCGAGTCCTCGGGAACTCATCCTTATCCGAGGATTCTTGAAAAATTCCGTCCCTTCTGGCCGCGGATAAATTTCGGACTTATCTCGCGGTGGCAGCGGTATCGATCACGAGCAGGGCTCGTTTTCGCGAATAGACAAGATTAAAGTCGGTAAAAGTTTTTACGAGTGAACGCGATAAACTGTTCGCGAAGACCCTAAAAGCTGGCCGTTCAAACGAATGGTTACCCTTCTACTCCTCGAATTTTATTACGTACCCAACGTCGATTCGCGTTCGCCCGAGATAATTCCTAGATGGATAGCGAAGGGTTATGGGGATAATAAAAGAAATTAATGTAGACGATCATATTACGGATAGTCCGAATGGCCCAGTCTTCTGTCAGATTTGATAATTCTGCCGAATAGTTAATGGCCGGGAGCAGTGTTCTGGCCAACTGCAGTTCGTAGATTCAAATTTCGCGCGCTTTCGCAATTAATTACGTAACGAGATTAATTTGACGATCTATTTGCTTACATGGAAATTAAGAAGTGAAATAAAGAAATAAATAAGAAGTAATGCTTGGTCATAATTGTGAATAAAAATGGAAATCACTACCTTGTACGTTTTTTAACAGTTAACAAATTAATATATTTAAATAATAATATTTAAATATATTGACAATGATTCTCAATATTTTAAACAAAAAGATTCACACTATCTAGAAAATTCTTTTCTCTCTATCTCACTTTTATTAACATATGTTTACTCTTTGTCGATTTTCACGTAACTGTTTTATTTTGGCACATTCCTCTAAACATTTTTCTAACAACTTTCATACTAAACTCCACTTGCACATAGTATATTTATATCATTTCAAATGACTCTCACTTACTCTACCTCATTCCTATTCACACATATGAAACCAACACTCACAATAATGTGCCTTTAAATTATAGATATATTCACTTAACCCTTTGACTGCCACGCTGAAATCACGTGTTTTCCCCAGGACGCTGGATGCAAGATTTGTTCTATTTTTTGATCGATGTACTAATAAAATTTTAATTTTTAATCACAAGAGAAACTGTGGTTGATCATATATGACCAACGTGGCAGTCAAAGTACCAATGATAGTTATATTCGAGTATAATTCTATGTCATATGTTCTTCCAGATACAAATTTAGAATTCCGATATTTATATTCCAGTTTTAATATTTCCCGTTGGATCTCTATTTGTTCTGTCAGACAATGTAAAACGATCCAACAAAATATGATATTGTTTGCAATTACACTTCCGTCAATTATTTTAAAAAATTGTTCGCAAAATTGCATCGTTTTAATCAACTATATTTCCTCCATTTTCTTGCGAAATATAGAAGCACGAGAATGCAGCCTCGAGTAATAACCAATTCTCCAAATTAATCAAATTAGCCAGCTGCACTAACCTCTCGCTTATTTTCCAAAACAAGAACGCGGCAACGTTAATTACGCATATTACTCGGGCAAAATTGGCAAATGCTTGAAAAAATCGCAGCGTCTGTTACCCGGCTGTTATTAAACGTTTGCACGAAGGAACAACCATCCCCAAATACGGAAGTTTCGCGGGCCGAGACGCTCGGCGTCGCTGCGGATTCATTAGAACGGTTCACCTGGCGTTACAACCTCGTCAGAGATCTAAAAGCGGCACTGATACCGATTCCAGCGACGTCAATCCCGACTGTGTACCTCTATACATCGTCTCTTTGACTCGGCTGCTTGCCGCGACCTTCTAATGAATTTCCACGCACGACACCGAGCCATCACCGCGAAAGTTTCCGGGTTGCCGATGCTGCCAGCCAAAGAGATAATCCCACAAGTCGTCCCTCCATGCTTCGGCGTATAAAATTTGCATGAAAGAAACGGATGGTGGTCTCTGGAAGTTTGAAAGTGTCATAAGCCTCGTGTGCTGCAGCGACCCGTCGTCAGCACTGGAAACGACCAAACAGCTCTGACCACGGGCACGCCTGGAGTCCATCCATGGCCTGGAGTCCATCCATGGCCTGGAGTCCATCCATGGCCTGGAGTCCATCCTTACGGTTTAATCGCGGCAGTTCTAGCAGGATCGATTCACGACGTCGTAAAGCAAGCTTAAAATAGGACGAAGGGTGTCGAAACTGGTCGGGATTAAATTATTACCCTTATCGGGAAACGGATGGGGAACGAGGAATGGATATATCGACGAGAAGATCGTAAAGAATCTGTAGATGGAGGGCAAGAGTCCTAGTAGTCAGGTTACGATATCCCACTGGGACCGGAACATCCGGTTGCACGAAGTCGCGACAATAAGGAATATTCTCTTCGCCACTTCTGGGAATTACACGGGGTTAGATTACTTAGGTGGAGGAATCGAGAAGTCTGGAACTGGGTGATCGGATTTGTCGTGGCCAGTGCAAGTGGTTGTCAGAAACGGATGCAGGGTTCCTCGAGTCACTGGTCTGGACCGGACGTCCGCGAGATGACGTTTGGTACGTGGCGGAGATTTCAGGGAAACTCGGGGCGAATAGAAATGTGTACGCTTCGCGGCTTGTTGGTGAACAACGGGTGAGTGATTTTATTCCGAAATTTGTATTTTAATCCCTTTATTCCTTGCAAGGTGAAAGCCAGAGACTTGAGATTTGGGCATGCATTTATGGATGAATGTGATCCTGAGAAGAAGGAATTTCGCTGTCTTTCATTTTGAGAAGGTGTCGGATGTTTTACACGTATTATTTGGAATGGATGTACCGTAGTAATCTTTCAGATAATTTATTTAGATGATATTGGGTGAATTGGAGTTAACTATTGTAATTAGAATTTGGTGGATTAATTGATTGGAATTAGAAGGTATAATATTATTGGTTCTAATTATGGGAATCGATAACTGCACTAGAAATTAATGAAATATACGGATAATATAATTTGTAACACTGATACGATATTAATAAAGCGATACGTATAAATAAAGAATGGCGAGATAAAAATAAATACTATAATAATAAACCTAGGACTCTGTTTGACCAAAATGAAAAGTCATAAAAATATTGGTATTCAATATTTTATAGTATAAAACCTGTGTTAATTAAAAAGGAAACTGTTCAACCCGAATAAAACGTAAAACAATCAAAACGAAACATGTGAATAAAATAGCGTGAAAGCTTGGAAAAAAGTAATGTGTAAAAACGAATTGCTCGGAAAAAGCTACGTAAAATTACTATGTAAAATACACAAAATGATCAGTATCTCGTTTGCAACTAATAAGACACGGATAATTAAACAGGAAAAATAAATAAAATACGATAACACAAGAAATAAACCAAAATTTGTGGAATATTTAAGAAATTTGTGAAATGGCTGTCAAACCGTCACGTGACTTCATAGAAAATGGCGTGTCGGATGAAGGCGTCACGGGAAGGTAATTGAAAGGATCTTAAGAGTTCCGTGTTCCGATATCATTACCCCATCCCACACCTCTCACGGATGTAAAAGATAAGGTGTTCCGTTCGTCCCACCTAAAAGCCCCGGAATAAAGAACGGCCAGTCGGCTCAGTCGCACCTCTATCATTTCAGGGACGACAATCTCGGAACAATCGAGCAGAATGCCGGCCATGCTCAGGCCGGGACGCTCGAGCAAATGACATGGCGGGTCCGCAACCTGCGAGGGGCGAACTTTGTTTAAGAACTGGCCGACGCGAAACAGGGCTATCAACCGGAACTTCACCGTTCTCCTAAATTGCGCCACGATCTCGCGCAACTTTGTCCGTCCAAAGACAAGGTAATCTGGTCTAGTCATCCGTTGCGCATCGACCGTGTTGCTCGTCGAAAGCTCCCATCGATGGACTAGCCCGGCCCAATTCGAAGTGGTCGTGGCCATATTCGAGTGATTCCACGAGTCATTGGATACCTGAACCAATGCAGAATCTGCACCCGATTGATCCTTCAGGGATACTTCGAAATGCAACGAACTCGACTAGCGGGAATTTTAAATGGAATTTAGGCGGAAGAGGACTGCGTTGTCTGTATATCCCTCGGAAACCGTATATCTGTCCGAAAGGCACGAAGTAAGACTTCACGTAACCCAGTTTGGGTGTACTTAGCTGCTAATTAGGAGCTTGGATTCGGTTTAAAGTCGTCGTCCTTGAAATTTACGAGCTGAAGTGTTCATTTTGAGAGAAACTGCTTGCTCTGAGAAGAATGGGTCGTTCAAGATGGACGGTAGCACTTGTGGTGTTACTAATGGTAGCTATAGTCAGTTAACGTCTGACACTCGTGGTATTTGATAGCGATTTTTGGTCAACCGTTAAAATTTCTTATTCGTTGGTAATTTTGGTAGAATAGACTACATTCGCGTCGTGATTGCTCTGTTAGGTAGCAAAATGGCACCATTAAGTCGTTGACTTTCAATTTAAATTGAGTTGAGGTTAGGTTGGTCGAAATAACGAAAGGCGGTTTTCAAGAGCGACAAATTGAACACTAGATTCTGTATAAATGACTTAACAGGGTCTTCGATTTGATGAGCATAACAAGACCGGATTATAATAGTTGATAACCTCACTACGACGCTCGGGGTCTACGAGACCCACGGGGTTCACACGCACGTCCCTAGAGCTCTCGCTGCAACATCCATCCGTTCACAAATGGAGCTAGTAGTCCCGTTTCGTCTCAACGAAATGTTCTATTTAAAACATTTGATACTACTTCCTTCGCAAGAGTCTCAGTAATCCGACTATGGTATTCTTTCAATTCTAAAATAAAAACTAAAACAGATTTAACTTCTTCTGTTCTGGTAATTCAACACTGGTTGAATTACGGTCTATGCGAGTTTCAGGTAACATCGAGTCTTGCTTCGAAATGGCGGGAATAATCTATTGCCGTATACATGGAAAATTCGTGGCCATATACGCGGATAGTACTATATAGATAAGATCCAAAGTACCTTTGCGCGTGATAATCGATCATCGGCCTTATCCAGGCCATTCTTCGAGTATCCACGGCTGCGATACGAAGGTATAAACGGTATATCAGTTCTCGCTTTGTTTCCACGAGAGTAGCAGTAAGAAGTCAGGCGGACCATGGGTCGTTCGATGGGAATGGCCACTTCCTGATCCGTGGTCGTTATCGGAGAATATTCGAAATCATTGTATAGATAATCGAAATCCTTTCCACGGGTAAAGAACGGCGGGTATCAGCGACCCCATGGACGTAATTCAGCCCGTAATGGCCGCACGCCGGTGGCCACCTATCCCTATTTCCTTTACGCACCGTGGCTGGAAAATGGGTTTGGTCTTGTAAAGAATATAAAGGGATACCCTAGGGGGTGGGTGGATGCCCTACCCTCCGCTGCGTGCCTTCTTTCGGAACGTCTTATCGTCCATCTTGATTCTAGCCTGACGCGTATACTTATTACTTCTCGTTAGACCGCGGTTTTATGGGCTTAACCCTCGATAATTTAGATTCAAAAGACCATCCCTGGCCGTGGAGTGGTCGCGACCACGTGGCTCGAATGACGGAGCGGACATGTCAGCCGTACAGTTCCATATCTCTTTGTTCTATATCCTTTTGTTCCCGGTGAAACGCGTGGCACGATCCGGTCTAGGTCCCCGGGAGCTGCGGAGTTATGGTCCCAGGGTCGTGTCTAATAAGAAACCCCAAAAGTGCCTTCTTCGGGGTCTTTCCTCTATCATATTTATCGGATACCCTGGAAAAATCACTCGGATGCTCGAGGTCGTTTGGACCTCAGGTCGGATCGAAGATGATCAGAGCCTCTGGTTGCTCGCGCGCTGGAAACTACGTTTCTGTGCATCGACAAGGCATTTTGTTCCCATTCCGCATCGCGGCACGCGAAACGGCTCTAGAAAAATGGCCATTCGCTTTTCTATTAGCCCGATAAACATCTCGTGCAGACGGCTTGTCAATAGCACAAGGCTAGCGCGCAGTGGCGCTGGTATCGATGGAGTCTCAGCGCAGGAAATTCGCTTACTTTTTGCCGAACAACGATGTTGAGGACATCTTGTTCCGCGAATTTCGTGTTTCATATTCAGCGTGGTAAGTGGTAAAAATAAACGAAGGTTATCAAGGCTCTAGCATCGCACATAAAAATGCACGAACAGTCTTTGAGCTGGATATCTGAATTAATCTCGCGAACAAAGACACGAGATCGTTTATGATTTTAAAATAGCACGAAGACAAAGGATCCTGATTATAATTTGTACATATTAAACGGGACTATCGTGCGTTGTGAAAGACATGCACGAGGAGGGTTCGAACTCTTTAGGAAGATAGGTTATGGCGGGATAAATGAGAAGCTCTCGGACAAAACCAACCATCGATTGTTGCGACTTTTCTCTATTGTTGTAGTTATAAAACGATACTTACAATTCATGTCGACGTGGACGGAGGAGGAGAGCGGGATCGACCTATTGTTGTTCGTTGCGTTGCAGGTCAGCATCGAGCGTACATCATCCCGTCCTAAATTCTTTATAACGAGCTCGCTGCGCGTCACGCCGCTCCTCACCGTCAGGGTTTTGTTGCTGATCAGCCTGTCGTTGCGATGCCAGGACACCGTTGGCGCTGGCTTACCTGTGGAACCACATCACCGCCATTTTTTACCCAATTTTCAAAATAATTTTGCAGATTTTTAACCACCTTTTGTGGAAAAAAAGAAAAAGGGGGGAAACGATTCTCATTTGATATAGGTACACCGAAATGACACTTTGATTGCGAATTTTTTCGCAATTCCGAATGAGAGAGGATCCAGGAAAATTTTTGAAGAGACGAGGGATGAAATATGTAAAGGTATATTTTTTAAACGTACATTTAGATGGTTTAAAATTTGTCGAAACATTACGTTTTCAGCTTCAATTTCGTTTTCAAAAATAAAAGGTAATATCGAGGAACTAAATAAAGCGAGTACGGTGATGACAACGCACGAAATGACCGCCATTTTGTTCGCCGTTGAAAACTCTTATATTGCAAAACTCGCGTTGCACTGTTCTCAATGTAGCATTGCCAGATGCAATTTTTGTTGCACCGAAATTGCCATTTTTTCTAACAAACGTTCTCCCAAGTGATTTCCTCAAAACGTTACACTAAAAGTTTACATCGACTGTGTAATTAGAAGAAACAAATCCACAATTTTTTAATTTCCTCTGCAATTGCAGAGTGGAAATAGAAAGGGTCGAAAGTGGCAGAATTAAATTTTTGAAGAAAATAATAATTTACTTGTCAAAAAAGTTAATGAACGAAACATTATTTCTATTTATTATATATATATATCATATTACTCTGTATGATTTTACGATATCCGTACAATATCTTCTCGTACAATATATCTTTTGAAATTGCAATTTTTAACCTTTTTATTTCCACTCTTCGATTATTGATACCATCGATGAGAAACAAACGTGTCGGTAATTATGAACGTAATCTAAATCGAATATTGCATTTTGCATTAATGTACGTTATAATGATATAACATTATTTTCTCGAAAATGGTGAGAAAATTTTAATTCCCATTTTATATTACTTCAATTTACATTATTATAACATAAAATCAACAGCATGGTGATAAACGACAATTTTTAGATTTTGTGATACAATTAAATCTCTTTTAGATACTGAAGGGTATTTCTGATGATGTTTCTATGACGTTAGAGTCGTGTCTGAGAAAAGTTGTTAGTGATTGTTTGCACTAATCGCAGATTAGTGCTCTCCAAAATAAACTCACAAAGAAGTACCATAAAATTATTTTTGCAACAACAACAAAATTCTTGAAACTTTGTCGTACTTAACACTTTGCACTCGAGAGGCATCTTTCAGTCGCCATTTGCTAAAATTTCGAAGATCGGTATTAATTAATATGTCAAATTTAAGATAATGTAACGGTGTCGAAATCAAATAATTCTAAGTGTCAATTATTATACTATTCCTTTCTTATTGCTCAAAAAAATATCGTCAATTTTATAGCAGAAAATCTTCGAGGTCCTACTCCTCTTTAGCCAAAAGCTCGTCGAGTGCAAAGGGTTAATTCTCCTATGCTATGATATATATAAAACGCGAAACTTTGAATATTTCAAGGAAAACATATACAACTTAGATCCCATTCATAGTCACCGGTGCAAATAGACTTCCTTTCTCAGCATGGTACGTGTACATCTCTTATCTGGAATTTATTTTAGCGCTACTAGCACCGAAGCGTTCCTCGGCAAAGGACGAAGCAACGTGGCGATTAGAACGAATTTCTGAACGTGGGTTGCCGCCGCGTGCAGCAGCGGCGTCACGTAAATTCCGTTGCAAACGAGGCTTCAACGATCCACGAAAGCCCGTTCTCGTTTTTGGAATTGTCCCGGACGTTCCGGCGGTCCTCTGGAGCAGACCACAGTGGGACACGGGTGCGACGTGACGTTACGTTGTACTTACCGCCGTACACGTCGCAGTAGAGCCGCAGGGTGTCGCCCTCTATGTAGGGGCCCACCATCGAGTTCCGTGCGATCCCGGAGTCATCGACGATCACGATTTTGTGCGGCGGAACTGCAACACAGAAAGAAGCGCGTCGCGCGTTTATCACTTGCCGACTGTGAGAACGAATGGCGCGATACAGCGGAATTTATGTCGGGAAACGTACGATCGTCGCTGCAAGCTTTGGTATCTGCAGCGGAGCCGCGTTTAAGATTAATGCAAATTTCGTGTACACCCGTGTTCGGAGTTTTAGAGATATGCGTGGGGAATGTAGTGGCGTTTAGAATTGTGAATTTTCGAGGGTGGACCCATGATGCGGAAACTGCTAATAGAGGTCTGAATTCTGGACTTGTGCGTGAAGAGTGGAGGACGTTGAGAATTATGAGATTTTTAAAAAGATCGTGTGCAAGAAATCAATATGTCTTAGAATTTTGAAATTCTGTGTAGTGGGCAAAGTACATCTTGAATTAGCTACATAGCTAGGAACATAAAAAGGTGTTATATGTAGGAATGGTAAAAGAGACACACTCATTCCTTAGGATATAGTGTCTCCATCTGGAACCCAGATCTAGAGGATTCGTTAGAATCTGGCTGCCAGATAGGCCGTAGGAGGGGGGGGGGGGCAGGTCACGTGAGGTGGTCTCACGCGACGCGGGATGACGCAACCGCGGTCACTTCTCGGGAAGGGTCCCCGCGAGGGGCCTTCGTAGAGGCTAACTCGGAGGCAGAGGTCTCCTCCACCCTTGACTTTGACGTGGAGGGAGTTTCTCCTCCTTTGGGGAGGCGCTTGCTCTCTATACGGACTTTAAAAGGGTCCATTCTGGAAGACAGAGTTTAGTTAAGGATTGAGAGTTAGGTTCTTAAATTGTTGGTCAGAGTAGTCGTCAGGTCAGTGTGTGAAGAGATACAGCTATTGAGTCAGAATCAGTCGGAAAAAACCAGCCAATAAAGAAAATTCCTACATATACAGGGAATCCTTTATTCTTGTGTATTTCGACTTAGCTATAGTTGGGATTATAAAATTTAAGCTATCTCTAGACACCAAACTGCTGCTCTATAAATTGGTGTTAAAATCAGTGTGGACATATTTCGGAACGTAAAAATTGCAAGTATGCGTTAACGACATGGTCGCAATCTTCGAATCACTTATAAACTTGTAAAGCGTTATACTCTCGATTTTACGAATTCGTAGACACCATAAACGAAGACTCGATGACGCAGTCACGTTCGAGATACCCAAAGCTCGGACGCAATGGCACACGTGGTTGGAAAAATCTCTCGAAGCACGATCTCCGGTCGAATTCCCTGGCCCACTCGCAGACTCGCGTTCGAAGATCGTCTGAGCCGCGAGCGGAGTCGCCTTAAGGGTTCGAGGATCGCGCGGGCCGCGACTGGTGGTCGCAAGACGGAAGCCGTCGTCGTCGAGCGGAGGCCGATAACGCGAAATTGGTATTGGAAGATCGTGGCTCGGATACCGCGACGCCGTTAAATTGGAATCTGAAATCGATACGGGACGCGCGGCGCCTCTCCTCTCTTACACGAGAGGAGAGAATCCGTGGGCCGACGATATCTGGGAGAGAGTAATTGAAAAATTACCGTCGCGAAAGTCGTCTCGCAGCATCCTATCGTTCGTCGGTTGACGAATACCGGTTGGCTTGTGGCTGTTGGCCTCTCGTGATCCTGATAAATGACGCGGGAGGAAACGAGCCATTTATCGGCATTAGCCTTTGTAGCGCTGGCAGTATGATAGTTCGTCGTGTAATACATTATGCATCTCTGGTGCATTGGATAGGACGATGCTTCTCGAGGAAATACGATGCACGAAGATAACGAGGAATTCTGGTTTTCATCTTTGAATACGCTGTTTATTCCCTTCATTCCCGAAGATTAACACTAGAACTACCGATCATTAATGGGTACCTAACTATAACGTGCACAGATTATAGCAATTTCAGCGGTACGTTGAATATGAGTGAATATATTGATTACAGTTCTTTCTTAATATGCGTTGATGCCAATTTTATTCTTAAAACAGATGCATGTGTTCGGTGATTGCAAAAAGCAAAATTCTGGGACCAGTCATTTTAACTGGGTTGGTAGTTCTAGTGTTAAAAGTGAAGGGAACAAGGGTTTATTCCTTTACTATCAGCATTCCATGACTCGTGTACACCTAGGCCTCCCAAAATAGCAATCGAGTTAATCCTCTTCGAATTTCATGTCCAACGACATTGGTGATTTTAAAAGAGAATCCTGTTTAGCTAGGATTAACCCCTTAACGTATTTCGACGAGTCTGACTCGTGATGAAGATGTTAGCCCAAACATGAATATCACGAGCCACACACGTGAACAGGACATTTTTCTAAATACAGTTTTGAAACTGTCATCTATTATAAAATATAATATACTTATAATATTTATAATAGGAGAAAGGATTAGAGTTTACTTTTACAACAGTAGTATCGCGTAAAACTGACTATATCACACGTATTTAGGGGACTCATGACTCACGGACACCTAAGTCTTCTCCAGTACCACACGAACTAACCCCTAATAAAAATATTAAAATTCCTCAGGAACAGAAAACAAATTGACTGAATTTGTTTAAACTTCCACCTCCATTGAAAGACACCAAACTCCATACACACTCTTCAACCAATAAAAAGAAATGCACTCACCACTTACACGTCACGTTAACCAATCACAACAATACTGAATTTATAAAAACTCAGGAAGAAATAAACCAAGAACAGTACTTCAAACACATTCACTTTTGTCAACTAGTCGACTAGTTTGCGTTTGTAAAAAGATGTGAACATAGTCTGGTATCTTCCTCTCAAAGAAAGGTTAGGATGAAGCAAACGTTGATATATAGATCGACAGAGTGCTATCATTTTTGTCAGAATCGTATGACAATGCTCACCAAAAACGATTGTTACGAATTGATCACTGTTAGCTATATTTATATTTCGTAAAAAGATCCTTGTTCAGCTTCAGAAGTTGATTTCTCAGCTGGTGAGTTTGCTGTGACACCACGTTGCTGTGGAATCCCGATAAGTCGAGTACAGAGTCCTTTTTTGCGAAGGCGTGATTAAACGACGATTTATTAACTTCGTGTTCCTTCGAGTTGAATTTTGGTTAAATTTATTTCGACACGGGACAACGTGGTAATTTAATTAAAGCATTAATGAGTTTCTTGGCAGCTTTGCGACGAACCACGGAACCGCAAGGCGCAAGTAACATTAGGGGGGATCGATTAACTGTCCCTTGTAACTTAGACTATTTGAACTGTATCAGCGGTGTTCCAGCGGCAATCGTGGTACGACCAGCAAGCCAATATTTGATTGTTTGAGCTTGCTTGAAGAGTAACGTTAGGCGGCATTGCTATTCTCCCTCTGAGGACAGTTTTCCCTCCCCACTGGATGTCCTCAGAAATTTGCGTAATGTGCCAGGATAATCTCGTTTCGTGTTTCCAACCAATAAACCGATTACACATCAATTTTCGTTTAACGACAAATTTGAGAAGTCTTCGTTCCAATCATTTTCCGTTATACTAACAATTACAGAATAAAATGAAAACCAGACAAGAGACAACGAAAGAAAAGTAACAGCTATCACCCAAGCTTTAAAAGCTGGGACAATATAAACCACATGAAAAATTGTATACGTTTCTAACGAGTATCCCTCTAGCGGCGAGTGTACGAAGCTCGTCGCTGAAAGAGTCTCCATCATTCAAAGCCCTATATTGAGTAAAATCAATCAACTAAACGCGAGAGAATGTTTAAAAAATATTAATAACCTTTCAATAGCATCAATACTAACTAAAATATACCAAAAATTGCGATATTAATATCCTATAGTGCAACTATTTTACTCTTCCTACAAAATGTTGCGAATAGACCCTTAGTACCTATCGACAACCAATACACTCCGTCCGCCATTAATCAGTTCAACTTTCCCTTTCTCCACCGAGACACCGAGACAGCCCGAAAACAAAACCGACTCAGCCAACCCCGTGTCCCGTTCTCCATTCATCCAAGTTCGAACACCTCATTACGATAATTGCTTCGGTAGGTTCGTTCGCCGGTGGAACCGCGCGAGTTCCGAAACCCGCCACAGGCGGCGCTGTAATAACTGCCCATATACACGGAGTGTATACGACATAGACGGGGCTTTGCCGAGCTACGTGCTCGGCTCGTGGATGCATGTAGGTACGTGCGCGTGGGAGATACACATCCGGTATAATCCGAGGGGTTAGTCGGCAAAACAACGGGCTCGTTTCGACGAGCACTCCGCCTTCTTACCTGCCCCTCCAATTTCAACCTCATACCCCGGCCGTTTTTTCGGCCCCGTCTATTTGGGCCGACTTCCTCTGAGGCTTCCAGTCTCTGCAGCTGTTTTCCCTGTCTTTGCTACCGGTTTTTCCTCGCCTCTGTTTCCTTCGTAAATGGGAATGCGTTGTGCGGATTGCATGCACGTGTGTGGTTGCAGGTGCAATAGGTCGCGAGGGGGAGAAGGAATGACGACTGGTGGAATGTTGGTTGCAGCTAGGTTTTTAATATGTAGAATCTCGAATGAAGCATTGATGGCTGTGTCTGACGATGAAATAAAGATTTTACTCTGTAATGAGCTCACTCGAAGATTTTTAATTTGATTATACGTTTGTCGAGTCTGACTTTGAATAACTCGGATTTTTAATCGGAACATTGGTAATTGGTTTGTTATTGCATGTGGGTGGGTTCTCCTTTTGTTTATTTATTGACGCAGGGTAGCTCCTCGATTATATATGAGTTATGTGAGTTTGTTGAAGTCATGATGGTTGTTATTAATATTGCTTTGTTGGTCTCGAAGATGCACAGAGATTATTCGAAAAATTCGAAGCTACCTTTTCCTTTGCTTGTCTATGTTTTATTTTTATGCTTCACATTCTTGCAATATTTTATGATCACGTGTCTTCCGGTCGAGTAATAGTGTTTAGAGTATTCGATACCGGCATTTTTCGTTTGGATGTCTAATGATTTAGACCAAAAATTCTTCATTCGTGCATCTGTCCATCTGTCCCGAACACTCTTGGCCCGCTTGGCATAAATTTTAGCATTCCCACATGACGTTGGAATGTTTCGGAAGACGTGGATTTATCGTTCTTTTGGTACATCGTAGGCTGTATATTACAGGGTTATTTCGCGCGTTTTGTTCTTTTTACAGAGCCGCGTATGCGCGGAATCCATCGACATACACATTGTTCAGGCTACGTACCTTTATCCATGTACCCACTCGACTGCTCTTCCCTTTTCTCAAAGGATCATATGATGTATGCGAAAAGCTGACTCACATCTGCGATACAAATATTCTGCAGTATGAATAAGACATCTTCCTTCTCCTCGTGGGGAAAGTAACGTCGAATTGGTTGTATTACTATTAGACGTGTTATAATAACTCTGACAACTCTAAAAGATTTTCCTACCTTTCGCTAATAAAACCAGCCTCTGAACTTAAAAATTTAACCAAAGATCACAAATTCTTCGAAATAAAGTTCGTAACTGAATTATGTCGAGGAGATTCTCTTCCAGGATTAAAATTCGTAAGTTTCATTAATAGTTCAATTTTACGCAAGTTTCGCTATATCTCATCGATAGTAAAGCCAACTCCTGAAAGTAAGAATTTAATTAGAAGTCATATAAAATCTTCAAAGCAAAGAAAAATCAATAACATTCATGGAGATATTAATTTAACTTGCAAATAAAAATTTCTGAATTAATAATTCAATTATCAATGAGAGCGTATATGTGCATCTGTTATTATTTCTTGATAAAGCAGAGAGATTTCAAGATTTCAAGAGAAATCTGAAAATATTTGCAATGTGTTTTACAGACATGACAACCATACAACAGCCACCAAGATCATAGTCATCATCTGCTTAGATTCGTTCTATTAGGAATAATTGCAATGGGACCTGGGATACAAGGCCTGTAAAATTAGGGTAGTCACTGTGATCAAAATCACAGATCACAGTTTAGAATTTCCAAATCAAAATTCGTAGTCCACAGTTCACAGTTCAATACGAACACAATTCCAAGATCTATTTTCAAATTCTAAAGATTAAAATTTCAAGTTCCAAGTTATCTTGGAAGCAGTGAAGAATTAAACAAAGTTCAAGCCTTCATGGTATAATCAACCAAATCAGCTGAGCAAATTTGCCATTTTACGCGCCATAAATTGCTCCGTAATTTTCCAGCAGTGAAGCCGTTCCGTGTACTGAAAAATCTCATCAAACATTGCTGTTGCAAACCAAAATGAAATCACAGCCACGAGCACGTGTCGATGGAACACGTTTACACCGAGGTGCCTCCTCGGAATCGCGTTTCGAGTAAATCAACCTGTTTCTGTTCATCAACGTTGAAACCCTCTATCCGAAGGCAATTTCTCCGTCGCCTCTGTACACCATCGTCGCGTCAATAATTTCTACCCATAAGCCAGGCGTCTGCGTTGTGAAATATTTCTCTCTCGCCGTGCACCGAGACATTTATTGCCGGCAATGTAAACGGCTTTCTTACGCATTCCGCGTCAGTTGCAAGAGAGCTCTCGGCTTTGGAATCGATATTCGCCCGTGTTATAGCCGTGCATACGTATAGGCGAGTTTCCAAAGAGCTCGGCCGTCCCGGATTTTCGTCGACGCCGCATCGATGAATACCGGTGATCCAATTCGTTTCGAGTTTCGCGTTTCCCGATCCCATCGCGTCCCATATTCGCTCTTCGCCCTGCACCCTCTTTATTTCGGCCCCCTCCTTCCCGAGTTCATTCAGCAGACACGTCGCGTTCGTGGATCCAGTAATTTCCGTGAACAGTTTCTGAACCCGGTTCGAGGTATTTCACGCGATTAATTCGAGATTTGTAGTCGTTTGCTTCACTTTATATACAGGAGGTAGCTATAGGTATAAAAGTGAACGTACCGCTCGGTCGCGTCGGCTTTATGCTACAGGTAACCCCTTACTGGGAGTCTTATTCATGGTGGGAGACTTCAAGTGACTTTTTTGATCGAGAAGTGAACAATGGCAGAGAAAGGAGATAGAATGGGAAAAAAGGAAGGGCCCACAGTAAGGGCCCGTGTCTCTGAGATGGGGATACTATACCTAATTCAATGAGAATTAGTAGAAAATGTGAGAGATACCTCAGTTTGAGGTTAGATAGGACGAAAGGAAAGAGAAGGCTGTGTTACGTTCTGGGCCTGCCAGTGAACACTTTGGTAAGGCCCATGCCTCGGACGCAAGGATACTATACATGATTCAACGAGAACTGGCAGGAAATATGGGAGGTACCCCACAGTAAGGGCACTTGTCTTTGAAATGGGGATACTGTACCTGAGTCAACGAGAATTAGTAGAAAATGTGAGAAGGCAGATGACTCTGAGACTAGATAAGACGAAAGGAAAAAGAAGGATGTGTTTCATTCTGAGCCTGTCAGCGAAATTTTCAGTAAGGACTCGTGCCTTAAATGCGAGCTTAATTTACTTAATTCAACAAGAATTGGCAGGAACGTGCGAGGTACCCCGCAGTAAGGATCCCTGTCTGTGAGACGGGGATACTATACCCGATTCAACGAGAATTGGTAGAAAATGTAGGACGTGCCTCACTTCGAGACTAGATAGAATAAAAGGAAAAGGAAGGGTGAATTTCGTCCTGGGCCCACTAGCGAAGTTGTCAGTAAGTCTACCTAGCAGGCCTATGCACTATATGGCAATTAACGCGTTAATCCTCTGCAGTTAGAACAACGACTTTTGGTAAAAATTTTGCGTTCAATTTTGATGGTATTGGTCGTTTAGCGATTTTTCGTTTAAATATTCGTATATGAATATTTTCTTCTATTTCTGTCTGAGGTTCTTGTTAAGTTGGTTGTTTCGTTGAGTGTTCTTGGTTTGAGGGTGAAATGTGGTCTTTGTCTTGGACTTCCTTTTATTTATGGGGGGACGATTTATAGAGGTAGTTGGGTATAGTTGGAAGGGATGGGATTATGTGAAGTGTTTCAAGTGGAGAAACAGATGTGAGAATGAGGGACGCTTGGGCTAGAGCGCTGGAGCTGCGAAAGAGGAGAGTTTGGATCGAGTGCTTGGGATCATCGTGTGAACGAAGGGTGTATGGACACCTAGGGGTCTGAATGACTTTTAGGAATGGCTGCATTGAATGTACGAGCTAGAGAAATGGACAGAGAAGGAGTGTACAGGGTTAATCAGAAATCTGAGATAGCATCTAGAGCGAATGCAGAGATCCCGAGGAACGGAAGGTGAGTTTGACAAAATCTAGACCCACTACTTGATTTTTTATTCTCGTTTTAATTATATCTCAGACATATTTATTATTATTTCTACTGAACCCTGCAAAGGTGCTTTCTAAGTACTTTCCTTTTCTGATCGAGTTCCTGGGACGATATTAAAAATTCCAAAGAATAAAATAAGATTTACAGAACACTCAGAACACCTGCAATACTAGTGCCTCGGTATAATCATTGCTTCGATTAAAATTTTAAAAAATAGTACTCCTGCATGAACCTTGACACCTCCATTTAGATCCAAATATGTTACAGCCCTGAGTCAATGAGAATGAAGAAATTCCACGAGAAAAGACTTTGACAGCCTACCTTAGATATTATTAGTTTAACCAAAAAATAATTTTTATGAAGCAGTATACCGATCATTCTGACCTATAATAAATAATTCCAATCAAGAACGTTGCTGCCTTACTAGATAAAAGGGACAATAATTAAAAATTTGACAGTACTCAGTGATCAGCTTAATATAATAATATTTTTCTTAACCTATAACCTAACACACCAATCACGAAGAACCGACAGTTGAAAGAGATAATTTCTCTTCGACGTGACCCTAGGTCCGACGTTGCGTGGCCCAGGAGCCATCGCTGAACAACGTACCACTCGGTAATCTTTTACGTTTCGATGGCTCGTGGCAGAGGGTTGCGGCAAGATCGGGACACCCGATTCCACCCCTGTCGTCTCTTCTTTCACCCCCGTGTCCCGTGAAAGCAGCGTCGATCTGGAAAGGTCTCGGGGACAAGATCTTGTCGAGAGTCGTTCGTGTTGGTTCAGACGTCGGACGAGACCGGTGGATTCTTCCGTCGTGAAAGGGAAATAGGGTGTGAACGAATCCCAGGCGAAAATGGGACGCCGCTGCAAGAATCTTCCGCTCTTTGGGGTTTCGCTTGGGGAGAAGTTAATTCAACGCAATGGCGCGAATTCTGCCCAGCTTTTCTGTCTACGATCCGGAAGGATAGTCCAGGGATCCTGCAGGATCACGGTATCTCTTGTCAACGATACTCGCGAAATTAGAATTCCCGGCAGAAGCTCGAGGAATATCTGCCGAGGATCGTATTTTATTTTATATCTCGTTTACGACTCGCCGAAACATTTACGGACGACGCGTAGCCTGAATGCTCAGGAGGCAACGCGAGTGATTTCGATATCCTCCGAAGAGCGTTCCTCCACTCGAATTCATTTATTCGCAGAACACACGGCCCATCGATATCGATATCGCAGCCGATATTCCATCGCGACGCGTTCCTCGCGGCTATTCCGCGCACGTCCCGATATTTTGAGAAACGCGAAGGAAAAAGCGGCGTACGTGTCTATCGATCTGCGAGCTATCAAGACGCGCCGCGTCGCGCCGAGATTACGCCGCGTCCCACGATTGGACAACGCGTCTATTCAACGCGTTTATCGGCAAACGGATTAATTAGTTACTTCTTTGCTAATTACTCGAACATTATTCATTTTCACGACGATGTGCCTCTTTTTTAACGTATTAAACAGGTGTCTCGCATCGCGAAGGGTAGATTTGATTTAAAAACGGAAATCTCTTATCTTTTTATCTCCTTTCATTATTACAAATTGGTTATAGTCAGATAAATGCCAGTCGAATGTTTAACAAGTGAATATATGTTAAATGGAAGCTTCAGTTCAAGAGGATACGGTATACGAGTCTAGGCAGGGAGTCTTATCCGAGATACTGACCGCGGTGGCGCTAGTGAGTTAAGTGCAAAATCGCTTTAAGGCTGCAATATACCGAAAATTTTTAGTTTACGATCACGGACTACGATATTCCAATATTTAATATGTATTGCAGCCTAAATATTAATACACGTATAATAAAAATTATTTGAAATATTCCAAGTGCTCAGAATTTTTCTTTCAACTTGTATTTGTAGACAATATCCTTTTTCCACCATAAATTCGCTTTGACAACAGAAAATACACTCGTCGAGGTTAGACGACGTTCTTACGGATCGGACAACTGCAGCATTCAGAGGCTCATAGGTGTCTTCTCTCTTTCGAGCTTGCTTCTCGGGATAAGATTGTCCTAGCGTGTCGGGAGACCCACTTTTCGAGATTCGGTCGGCGAGGATATAGAACCGGGCTGCCATCCGTGAAAGGAATACGGGTCGGGTTCCTCGTGTAATAGAATTCCCGGACAAAAAAGAAAGTCCTCGCTCCTTTGCAAAAGGCTTTGGCCATTGGTTTCTCGAACCTTCTGCTCGATACGGTTTATCGAGATTAAATGGGATGGCGTTAAGCGACCCCGGGAACTACAACGCATATGTAGGTATATATACACACGCAAAAATTGGCTTTTCGTCAGCTATACCAAAAATGTAATAATTATACTTATCACTAAGACTGCAGACCTGAGTACTCCGTAGACAAATGTGAAAACGTAATTGTATTAACCCTGGGAAGATATTTATACGAAAATGATCTAAAATCAGTCATTTTTCAGATGCAAAGTTAAATTGGTGGAATATGAAGGAAAAGCGAGATAAATAATTTGATCTTTTGCTTATTGTCCAAGAGAGAAAAACGAAAAAATAGGTATTACTGCGTTTGGCTGAGAACTTTCTGCCAGGTGTAGTGGTAGCATGAAGATAAATAGGCACTGTACAGAGCTGAAGAGTTTCTACTCGGGATGTCACAGTGGCAAGAGGGATATTCTGTCTGCTTCGCTTGGCTACACTTTTAATGCTCTTGAAATCGATACTCCTGACACAGTAGAAGGATAAGTTACTCGGTACACATTTTATTTTACGTTAACGTGCAGTTTGACGATATATCAAGGATTTAAGATCCATCGATTGACAAACGAATACGATTTTTGGTTGGTAGATGGTCTGATGACCTTAGAAAGAAAAGAAGATCTTATATGTACACTATCTAAGAAAAAAAGAATAAAACGATATCCACGATATACTTTTTTATCGATTAGATCATGTCGATCATTTGAACAACGAGAATTAAATTAGACCTTTCACGAGTAAGCGTTTCGCCAGCCTTAAGACGACTGCGCATTTAACTCACTAGCGCCACCACGGCTCGTATCTACAATACATCTATCGTTGAATTTGAATTATTTTCGAATTTTACCGACATAATCTTGGAATTTTTTCCCTATTACTTGTATACTGTCGTCTAGACAATATCGTTAGCATAAATTATTCAATCGTGCATATTACCAGTCGGACATCAATTTCAACAAACTTAATTCTAAATACTCTGCCAACTAGAAGTTCGAGATTTGAAGGTACAAACCAAAGTCAAACTTTCTCGTGAACCCTGTCCAACTCTCCACTCCCTTAAATTAGATATGCACGATCTCCAACTCAAAATCCTAGTAATCAGTGATTCCCATACACACCATACACCACGATCCTTTGACTTTGGTCCTTCGACTCTTCATCGACGAGCTACCAAGCTACCAAGACGTCCACGGGTATTCCAATTTCCAGAATCATTGCCCGAATGTACGTTGTTTCAAAGGTCTGCACGACCAAGATCCTCCAAAGTCCCGGCAAAGTCCTTTTCCCAGGGATTTTATCAGCAAACGCTGCTTCCTGGCGTTGGTCGGAGGGTCTCGGGGCGGACAAAGCAATAATAATAACACTGAGCGAAGTTGCGCGAAGGATGGGAGAGGATAGCAAAGCAAACGGGGTTAATACTTGATGAGGAACACGAGCTGGAACGGCACAAGGCGCGTGTACCATCGGTATCGTGGCTGCTGGTATGCAAATCGGCCGGGCTCCTCGGTGTTGCGAAACGTGGAACGCGGAGTCGAGCGATAAGTCTCATAACCAATCAGCCGGATTAGATTAATCCCTCCTTCGGTGTCGTTTAAGTAAATTCACCCAGCGATGAATTGGATCGGCCGGCCCTGGATCATCCGCGCGGCCAGACAAATCGAATCGCGTGAAATTCGTTTCGATGCAGCCAGCACGATCATGCGTTTGTGTAATTGAATCGGGACCGGGGCCTAACGGCCGAAAGTAAATCCGTTTTAACCCGTTCGTCGGTGTGGTACGTAATTGTTGATGGTGGAGGATTGCAGGTGCTCTTGACTCTTTGCTTCACAGTTTTATTGGTGATTCGGGATTCGTTGGGGTGGGAGGTGGTGGGTGCTGGGTGGTAGATTATATAGATATATAGTATCTATAGGTCTGATGTCTACAGGATGATATCTATAGGTAGATTATAAGACATATAGATATTCTTGATATTCTTGGTTAATAATATCTGAAAGATTCTTTTCTCCATTTTCTTTGCACTATGAAATTAACAGGTTTAGAATCCTATATATACACATGGGACTCTCAATGGTATGCACAGTGCTGTGTATATTGAGATTGGAATTTTATTATTTTATGGTATAAATAAACTTAATATTATATCTGATATCCAAATATCAGATATTTTGACTAAATCTCAATACACTTTCGAGTACGATGAATACTTTTTAAGAAATTTGTATAGAAATGGTAATAACAGGTTTAAAATCCTATATATACAAATGGGATTCTTAATGGTACGCACAGTACTGTGTATATTGAGATTGGAATTTTATTATCTTGTGGTATATATTATATAAATTCAATATTGTATCTAATATTCAAATACCAGATATTTTGACTAGATCTCAATACATTTATGTGTACGATAAATGCTTTTTAAGAAATTTGTACAGAAATAGTAATAAAATCCTATATATACAAATAGGATTCTTAATGGTATGCACAGTACTGTGTATATTGAGATTGGAATTTTATTATCTTATGGTATACATAAATTCAATATTATATCTGATATCCAAATACCAGATATTTTGACTAGATCTCAATACATTTATCGGTGCAATAAATACTATTTAAGAAATATGTCTAGAAATAACGTAATAAATCTTCGAAAGGTATCCGCGAAGGACTCACTTAATAATTCAGAAAAATATTCTTCACCTCGAAACTTTCACGTTATCATTTTCACTTACACCAGTCATCCACATTATTTTTCAAGGAACCCTATCTCTCGTGCAAACTTAAACACGGTCAACCCTACAGGCCTACTATATCACCGACCATTTCCCCTGTGGACCCGTTCCTCCCCTAATCTGTCTTTACATTGTAAAACTTCGCACAGGTTCTTTGATCCTGAAATAAATTTCCATTCCCTGCCAAATTTTTTAATTCAATTTAACACCCAATTCAATCTACTCCGAAAACGATATCACACGCGTGAACACGTTAACCCATAATACCACGCGTCTCGAAGCTAACGAAGTCTCGCGCGAAATTTCTTCCAATTTCGCATTATCTATTTACACCTACACCACCATCCACCGGCCCGTCTCTTCCCCAAGAAACGAGGAAAATTTCTATCAGACAGGGTTAACTGGAACACGGTCCACGGTTGCAAAGTCGATTGCACTCTAGTTAGAAATTCAATTTCGGCGCATCACGGGTAACGAGGGTTGTATCGTTTAAGATAGCAAAGTGATCCAACATATCGGGCGTGTAAAAGAATCGCGGCAAGTTGCAGCTTCTCAGGGGCGAAATTAGGGCGACGAAGGGATCCTATTCGTTGGCTCTTCCTTAAAAATTCTTTGCCCCGAGTTAGAGCAAGTTTCGAGGAGTTTCCGTGCACACTCGCGCGCGAATACACGCACACGGCTGGGTATCAGAGCAGCCGGGCATTGAGACGACTCTATACCGAGGAAAACGCTTCCAACTTTAAGCAAAATTGCTTTTTCTTCCTCCAAAGGGTCCCTGGGATACCGAGATTGACTAAAAGTTGTTTACAGTTTATCGCTGGCCAAGATTCCCTCCCTCTATCCGCAGCTTCTTCCAACGAACTACACCGATATTCGAATGGAAATTTCGAAGCCAAGGAAATTGGCAGTATGATCACTATGGCGACGTACAGGTGTTACAGAAACATCGGTGTGATCCAAGCAATTCCCTCGTATGAATACGAGCGATTAACGTCGAGTTTTTATATCGAGGAACTCATTATAAACAATAGAAATTTGATTTATCGAATGAATATATTTTGCGGGCTACCCGATATTGATAATTTTTGTCAAGGTATATAATTGGCGTCGGGAGCAGTGGAAATTTTATTTACGAGCCGAAGTGAAATTTTCGAAATGTTTGTCGAACCGCGCGCCCGGCAATATTTCTAATTAACGTCGAGCTTCTCCGCGAATTCCCAGTGAAAGAAAATTCTATTTAGCGAGCAAGCAAATTTATTTCGCCAGGTAATACCTCTAATTAACATCGACTCTTTAAATAAATTACTCGCGAGCAGAGGAAATTTCATTCATGAATGCATGTTACGAATACTTTTTAAGCATCGGATAATTTTTGTAATTGGTAATACCCCTGATTAACATCCACCATTCACGCCGAGTCATCGCGAGCGGGAAAATTTAATTTACCGAGAAAGAGGAATTTTTGGAATATCTCCGTGAGTTAATGTCGTTGATTAATATCGATTAACAACGAGTATCTACTCGCGAAGCGGGGAAAATTTCCCTTAACGAGAGTGGAATTGCACAAATATTTTCTTCACATTTTATCAAATTTTTGCAAATTTATTCAACGGTATTTAAACATCGTATAGACGTTCGTAATGTGGTTTTCTGTGTCAAACGTTTGAGCAGATGTACGAACTTCGCAGGCGGGTTCATAGCGGCAGGCTTTGTATCAGGGGATGCGTGATGGGATTGTGGCATCTTTGCGTGGAGTTACAAAGGCATTTATGTATTTCACGGCGTACGTCATGGGTCGACTATCAATGCGGCATTGTGGCAAAAGCGTATTGTATCTACGAACGACGTGGCTTTTCTGCAAAAGTGTCTTTCATGTGTCAGTATTGGGGAAACATTTTCCGTTTCGAGCGTTCCTCGCGTCCTCGCGACAGACGGCTTCCGCCACGGCCAGGCAACCAGAAGAATATCGCGGTACGAGTCTTTTCAACATTTAAAATTAGTCAAGACTAAACAGAAACCCGTAATATTTCTCTCTCCTCTGCGATACCCGCGACCAAGCCTCGGTATTTCGCCACGAGCTACCCCTTGTGTGCCGGAAACCAGGAATGCAAGTGAAAGGGGGTTTCGAATTTTTCAAATTAGCTAGGATCGAAAGAAGACGCGTAATTATTGTTTTGGAGGCACGATAATTGAGGGTAACACGAAGTTAGCAGAATCTAGATGTTGCATTGGAAAAAGAGGGTTGTTATTTAACGAGTTTCGGAAATTTGTAAAATTAGGTAAGAACAAATGGAGGAACTTGTCCAGAGTCTTTAAAATTGATAAAATTGGTCGGTATTGACTAAAAATTTTTGATTAGTCTCCTTCTTTAATTTTATTTAATTGGAAACGCGAAGTATGATAAATTCGAAGCTTAATTATTTGTCACGAACTACCCTTTATAACTTGTGAAGAAAGAATGTTACTGGACGAATCCTTTAGACTCTAAAATTAGTCAAGATTAAATAAAAGCCTGTAATAATCTTCCCTCCTTTATAGTATCCACGAGAATCGCCAAGTATAAATTTGATGTCAAGTATTTCGCCGAAACTACCTCTTACAAATCCCATAAAAAGGAATATTATTAGACGAGTTTTTGGGATTTCTAGAATTAGTGCAGGTTAAATAAAGTCCTATAATAATCTCCTCTTCTCTAGAATACTCACGGGAAGCTCGAAGTATATATTTCACACGAAGTATTTCGCAGAAACTACCCCTTACGTATTCCGTAAAAAGAAAATATTATTGGACGAGTTTTTGGGACTTCTAAAATTAGTTCATACTAAATAAAAGCACGTAATAATATTCTTTTCTTTATAATATTCAGGAGAATCTCGAAGTATAAATTTGACACGAAGTATTTCGCAGGAACTACCCCTTACGTATTCCGTAAAAAGAAAATATTGGACGAGTTTTAGAAACTTCTAAAATTAGTTCACACTAAATAAAAGCACGTAATAATTTTCTTTTCTTTATAATATTCAGGGGAATCTCGAAGTATAAATTTGACACGAAGTATTTCGCAGAAACTACCCCTTACGTATTTCGTAAAAAGAAAATATCATTGAACGAGCTTTTGGAGCTTCTAAAATTACTCCAGACTAAATAAAAGCCGGTAATAATTTTCTTTCCTTTATCATCCATGATATTCGCTATAATCGCGGAGCATAAATTTGAAGCCAAGCATTTTCCACCAACTACCCTTGCGTTTCTCAAAAAATATCGTCTGCAACATGCACGATCATCCTTTCGCCCAACCATGATAAACAGAATCATTTTTCCCTTTCCCTGAAAACGTCGCGAAATGAAACCGAGCAACTCCATGTTTTTCCCGGCCTTCGCGTAAAAGCACCGAGTCGCACCCTCTGGTAAACGAACATCGAGGATCGATACGTCGCGAGTTACTTTAATATCTCGGTTTTTATTCGCGGTCCCGCGGCGCTCGTGCAGGAAGCACGGGCTACGAAATATTTAGAATTTATCCAGAAAAAAAGGAGACACGTGTGTTGTGTATAATAGCGTGGAGATAGGGGAAGATCGATACGCGGTTAGGCAAGGGAAATAGGTCACGCTTTGGTCAGACAAGGGTGTATAATCCCGGTACATGGTTAGACAAGTGGAATAACCTGCTATATGGTCAGATAAGTGGAATAACTCCGTGCATGGTCAAAATAAGTAGTATGATCCTGGTACACGGCCGAGCAAGTGGTATAAGCGTGGTACACGGCCAGGCAAAGTAATATGATTCCGGAATACGGTTATGGGAGTGAAATAACCCTGCGCACAGCCAGCCGGAATGATACTGGCCTGGTAGAAAATCGGATACCTAATAGAACACGTTTGCGTGGCCCGATACGCGATCGGATAATCGATATGTTGGAGTATTTCGATCCGACAGAGGAAACGAAACGATCTCTTTTATCAGACGGCTGTACGATTTTCAATCGCGAGCAGGAAAATATGACCGGCCCTTTCGAGGCCGTGACGCATTTCTCTCGATCGTAAAACGATATACAACCTGGATCACCTCGCGCAAGATATTGTCAGACCCTCGGGCAAATTTATAGTCGGTCGACGCTCACCCCGAGGCTTTCTAGCATCCAAGGTGTGTCGGTTTAAGCGTACCTAAGAGAGATTACACGTGTTAGTAATAAGATGGTCTAATTAGTCGTAAACATGCTGCCACCACTTACGGAGATTCTGCGAAAGGTCTTTCTCACGAACGTCTGAATTATTGCACGTCAGTGTTTCATTAAATACCAGCATAATCGCGCCGGGCTCGACTATCCCTCAATCTCGTCTCATAAACTCCACTAATTTTACGTTCAAGGCATACGCAATGCAGATTGCACGCGTGCACGTAGACTCAACGTTTTGTGTCCCGGGACACGGTTAATTTCGTCATGCGAGTGGCTAACACGAGGAATGAGATTAATTCCGTAGTGCAAATGGAAGCTCGCACGAAATGATAAAATTCTAAAATTTACGCGGTCCTGTAATTTCTTTTAGACTGTTTATGACACCGTGCTACGTAGTCGCGTATAAACAGAAAAATAGGGAAGAGAATAAAACGAAATAAATAAAAATAGAATTAAGCAGTACGAATGAACTTTAGCTCAGAGACCTAACCTACAAAAGCCAGAGGGTCTGGATTTATGGTGAGCACTTGACAATCACCGCTTGAGAAGGTCTGAGATGGAAGCAATCCTCGAGGGAAGGTGAGCATCAACCTATCCTCATACCCTCGATACAAGGTATGACATGGATGTACCCCGAAAAACAAGACCCATAACGGGGTCTGGCTAAAGTCAGAGTCCAACCAACTCGTCAGAATAACGAATCCTATACAACCTTGCTCAATCTCACCTCAAGATTTCAGTGATAAATTAAAAATCTTATATATCAAAGATCAACGATCAAATTCTACAGACCAGAGATTAACTATGATCTGTAGCGACCATCATTCTCCCTCTCGCCGCTAGATGGATCCCAACTTCAAGGAGATTCGAGGACTTTCTCGCAAGTCCTCGGAAAACCTCAGTTTCCTATATGTATAACTTCCAGACCTTCCAATAGTATCCCCGTCTAAGGCAGGGCCTTACCGATGAGTCCACTAGCAGGCCCAGGACGAAATGCATCCCTTCCTCTTCCTTTCGTTCCTTTTAGCACCACTGTCATATCAAAGATAACCTGTGACCAACCAACGACCACAGTAATCCTGGAGGGACCTCCCACACCCCATTGCGACGAGTTACCCTTACCTTGGGAGTCTTGTCTACCCTCGGTGTCACTAATACTGGCAATTTTTTCCCAGAATAAGTAGCTTCACGTGGAACCAGAAAATGGTACCCTCAAGAAATTCGATTATTCGTGACATTCATCAACTATGGGAGAGGATCCTCTATAGATCCAAGGAATGTACATTAAAAACATACGTAAACCCAACTCAAACTTGGTCCAAGACTTCAGCCAGAGATTTGGAGACTCTGCGAGTTCAAAGATGGACAACGAAATTCTAGAAACTAGAGACAGAATCCACCAAAGTCTAAGAAATGTACATTACACAGACACAAGCATAGCGAAGAAATCCAGACCGAAACTCTCTGTGCCTCGTGAAGAAAGAATTCGCCTTTAGAAAAATCTTGCCAGCCCTCGTCGGACAAAAGTGACCCGAGTACGAGAATCTCAGCTCGAGGACTCAGCCTGACCGACTCTGTGGGACCTGGATAGAACGTTAACACCCGTACTCGATCGTACTCGTTCAAAGTTTACCGCCTATCCGACAAAGACATCCCCGCGATCCAGACGTACGAATCCTCGTCTGGCGTTGCTCTTTTAAAAGGGCTCGACTCCTAGCGGAGGGTGGAGACTCGCAAAGCGAGTCGCGTGCTCTAATTTGCGGACAACGAGACGTCTCTTTGCGGTCGTTGTCGATAGACGAGCTGACGTTCGCATCTTTGTTCCTTCGCTCCTCTTCTCGCGCCCCGGCCTGGATTCTCCGGAATGTCTCGGTAGCTTTGTAACCCTCCTTGCGCGGAGTCGGGATAAGTCGAGCGGCTAGGGGATGAAACTCATCAGCGAAGGCCTGGCCGAGTCTTCGAGTCTTCGGCGAGTTTTGATAGACTCGTCGAAAGGGAAATACCGCGGCTGTGTGGAATTGTTACGGCTCCATCGACCGAAAATCGGCTCTGCTCCTCGCTTGTCCCGGGGTCGTCGCGTCGGCAAACAGTGACCGTAATCTACCACTCGGTCCCAGACCCGGGGAATCCCTGTTTTGTTAGTCGAACGACGTCGCGCTTTTAAGGACGAGGGTGGGTCTTCTGCAACTTACCGCGAGAACTCATCAGTCGTTCGAGGCAAGTTTCGCGTAACTTTTGATGGAGTCCGCGAAGCTTTTGCAAGGTAAATCCATTTTCGGTGCCGTTCGCGGAAGGGAGGACTCGCGGTGCTGACTGTGCGTTATGCTGCGTTTCCTCTGATACGGTAGATGGGCTCTTTTGTTCTTCATATATACGTCGTTATGAAAGTTGCTCCTGGGTCATATACATATTTCCACCCGAGCTATTAAAAGTTTCGCGATTTAAATATGTTGGAAATTAGCCTCTTCGGGATTGAATTATTTTAGATCATAGTGATATCGAGCGACCCATCGTGAACAAAATTATAAATAAAATGGATATTTTGGGGAACAAGAATAAATTCAGATAGGGTTGTTGAGGGGATGAAGAAATTAATTTCGGATATTTTCATTTTAATATAAGATAAATAAGTAATAAAATTATTTGTTTAAAATATTTGATTTAGATCACTTACACAATCACAGATATATTATTATTGTATTACAGGCGACTGTCTTTGTTTCTCCCTTGTTTAACACTGAACTACCGATCTTTAATGGGTATCTAACTATAACGTGCACAGATTATAGTAATTTCAGCGATACGATGAATACTGTTGGAGTAAAAATAAACTCTACGTCCTAGTGATGTGAGGGGGCGATCCCTTCCCCTGCGTTTTGTCTTTTGTCTTTTGTCGCCGGTTTTCTGGAGACGTTGCTGACCTGCGTGGCTCCGAACGGACGGGCCAGTTCTAACCGTTCGCCCGTTTAATAAAGATCTAATTTTACACCGTCTCACTGATTATTATTTCCTAAAAGATAACCCCTTAACAAATACGAGTGAATATATTGATTACAGTTCTTTCTTAATACGAGTCGATACCAATTTTATTCTTAAAGCAGGTGTATGTGTTCGGTGATTGCAAAAAGGAAAATTCTGGGACCAGTCATTTTCATTGGGTTGGTAGTTCTAGTGTTAATATTTATTTTGGAATTATTAAAAATATTGTCCACCTTTTTAAAATAAAATTGTCGCGTTTTTTAAATTAAACAAGATTTCATTGAATTTCCATCTGTACTCACAATCTAAAGACACTGCTTTATATCTCCTACTTCAAAAATCAATATCAATCCAATATAGCAGCTTTCCTCATCTTATATACCACAAGCTCTCGTTACGACTCTTATGTATTACATCATAATGGCGTCTACAGGAAGACGTTACTAACTATTCCACCCTGTCCCCTCACTATTTCCACAATTTTGAAACCGTGCCGGCAATCAACGGCGAAGAACCATCAGAATTTTCTACCTCGTCGAGTCTAGAACGAAAGTAATTGCTACGTTACGAAGCAAATACCTGGCCACTTGATGAATGTTACTTCGCGGGTCGATACCCCAAACGAGATTAAATCCAGCATCAAATAAGTCTTAGCAGGCTGCAGGATCCATCACGACGTCTTGGGATTATGCGGTGAAGCAATAATGCCACGGACCACGACGCCAGCTGTAATTCAGCGAGACGTGGGTGAAAAGGCAACAATCGACGGGGCAAAAGGAATCGGAAGCTCCAATCCTAAACATTGATCTAAGACACCAATCCTGATCGATCGACACGGTTAATCCTATCGATCAAAGACGAGGAGAGGTGTCCGGGATCAGGGCCGGACAATCAGCGCGAAAGAACCCCCCAAAAAGCGACGATGGCCGTGTCGAGTCGATTTCATTCAGGGTGAAGTAATTAATTTCGAGAGCACCTGTCCTTTTTTATATTCCTCTCGTCTACCACGTCCATTATCCCTAGGAAAACTTAGGAATAAAGCGCCAAGGATCGGCTGAAGCCTGATTTTTTGATTCTCGAAAATTGCATTTAAAAGTTTGCGGGATTTCGAGTCCCTCGGGAAGTTTGGAAACTCGAGTTGCTGATTCTGTCCTGTGAGAGGAATTTTTTCAAACTTTCCGCATAAATCTTTATTGATCGTAGTTAGATGTCGGGGAAAGGAAGATGAGATCAGAGAAAAATATGGAGTCGCGAGTCTTGTTTAAAAGTCGCTGGTATTTAATCTCCCTTTTTGTCGAGAATTAAATATATTAAGAAATATATTAAACATAATCGGATATACTTTGTTTATATACTTGCATCACCGATTTTATATCTCTTCAAATCTAAATTCCAAGCATTCCAATTTTATAAAACAATTTGGAATATACGGAAGTTTTTCAGACAGTACGATTAACATAAGTATAATGAGATTACTCTGCATTTACTTTTACCTGAGTTCAAAAAATTTTAAAGCACAAAGAAGTATAATGAAATTTTTAATTTTCGAAATTCGAAATTCCACGACTTTCCACGCGAATTTATACCTTTCTTCACCTAAATTTGAATAATTTAATATTATCCAACAATCATCGAATATACTGCAATATTTTAGAAGATATTATTCATCGAGATACAATGATATACAGGGTACGCCATCTAACGTGGTACCTAACCTCAATTATTTCCAGTTATTCAATTAACGAAAGGATAAAAATTTATAATGTCGGAAGCAGTAAGACGTCAAAAAATTTTTAAGATCAATTATATCTGTGAAAAACATCGAAATTCAACTAAATGAAAGCGATCTAAATAATCACATAAGGTGGCCCACCCTGAGTTTCTCTTTCACTATTCAACTACATATCTCCACTTACCTAAATCCCCAAAATTTTAAGACTTCACAAAGAAATAAAAAGAAAAGCGTAATAAATTTACAAATATTCAAGAATTTCCTGGATTTTTCCTGAATTTCCATATATTCCAATGTCCTAACACGTTTGGAGAAATGAAATATCTCATCGATTGCCCACAGGAGTCCGTGCGTTTGGTCCTGAAGACCCCGATGGAACATAAAAGCAAAAGAGTCCTTTGTTTCTCGTACCAACACACAGAAAGATAAAAGTACGATCAAGAGAATTAGTATTAATATTTCAAACTCACCTCTCTAATTTATTTTTAATAAATAAAAGACTGAAGTACTGCAAACAACGAACTCGAGGACGCTGAGGATCGACCCTCGATCAATCGCGGCTAACTCGACGATTCCAAGAGGAACCGCAGGGACTATTCCGACAGGGGAGGAGTCGCATTTTCCGTCAGACATTCGTGCAATTAACGAAATAAGAATCGAGAGCAGATATCGAGCAGAAGATCGTCGGCTAATTGATCAGCGAGCCCGCCGAGGGAAGGCACTTAGCGCATAATTGCGATTATCGTTGCCTCGTGCACGGCTACCCTTTATACTCTCTTTTCCCTCGGCTGTTTTTCCACCGCGATAATAGCTTAATACCCCCTAATTGATTCGTCGAGGAATTATCGGGAGGAGAAGGATACGGCCGAGCAGCTGTATGCATATTACGCGAAAGGAGTATGCACAGGGGATGCTCGCAAATTCGCTCCAACTCATTGCCGCTGATTCGTTTAGATATCGCGACGGAGGATTTTCGTTCCGATCCCGAGTTACGCTGTTTGCGGTCATTCGATCGGATCCTCGGATCATGGATCGCTCCGTCGTTCGTCGTTTGGTTCGAGTCCAGAACCACGTTTGCAGAGGGATGAAACCACCCTCGACGAAGTTTGCTTTATGTCCTTGCCTTCTTCGTGTGGTTGCGCTTCGTCCCTCCGGAATTATTCGAACGTGTGATGGATAGGGGGATGTACAGTGTGTTTGAAGAACGGGTTCCAGAGTTGTAGTGACAATAAGAATACTTTTCGCTAGACGGGTTACCATTGTTCCGTTTGATAATTATATAGGAAGAATTAACAAACTCTGATGAAGTTAAACTTTTACAAATTTTTGTAACTAGTTTAATTGTCCTTTTGTAGATTTTTATTGCGAGTGGTGACTCATTGTCACTGATTTATTGTCACTGATGAGTGGACCGAGTTAGAGACTTATTGTCACTGGTGAGTAGATCGAGTCAGTAGTGACTTATTGTAACTGATTATTGTCACTGATGAGTGGACCGAGTTAGAGACTTATTGTCACTGGTGAGTAGATCGAGTCAGTGACTTACTGTAACTGGTGAGTGGACCGAGTGATTGTCAATGCGATTGGTAAGTGTTTGGAGTAGTTTGACAGAGGGTTGAGAGGGTGTTTAGGCTAGACTATCGGTAGTTAGAGATTAATGAACAAGTTCCTGGAATGCACGTGGTATTTTTGGATGCTTGACAGTGTGTTGTACTAGTGTGGGTACAAAAAGGGTTGCCACGGTATTCGTGGCAGAGAGTCACAAAAGAGTGTCACAAAAGAGTGTCACAAAAGAGTGTCACAAGAGTCGTTTGACAGCTGCTAGCGAAAGTTAATCTTAAGAACTGTGAATCTCATAATGAGCTGTATTTTAATTAATACATTAAACATTATTAAAAAGAAGAAAAACTCTATGCCAGTTGCACCCATTCCTATTCGATTTACTGTGACACAGAGTATGAATAATGTTCGAATCGTACGTTGTGCATGTTGAGCTCAATGTTTTGTTTCTGACTAGATTTCCATCCCGTGTAACAATGTTTTTGTGAAATCGGTTGTGTCGTGATTGGTTAGTGTACATTGTAAGTGATGGGTGCATGTTTGTCCATTGGTTCCGTATGTTTGTTAGGTGGTGCGTATGAATTTCGACGTCTGTCAGTTATGGTGGACATTTTTAAACAAATTCAGGCCGACGTGCCTATTACTTGGACCTAACACCGGTGGTGTTAACCTAAGTGTACACGAATCATGGGGCTCTGGTAATAAAAAAATAAAACACTCTCCCATTGACTCTGAGTGTTTGGAAATGGACGGAAAATGTGAGATGGAACGACCATTATCGTTCCAAGGATGATTTGCTCAGTTATTGGGGTTCTTGAGGTTCCCTGTCAGTACTGTCTATGCTGCACTATGTGCACTGTGTTTTATTTCCTTTCGATCCTGCCATTGGGTTCCACTTAATCATCGACATTTAGTTTCGAGCTCCGTCGACCCTCGCTTCCCTCTTACAACCCTCTTGAAGCCACACTCGAGCTATGGAAAAGTACGATACCGGGTATATTTATCTCCGTGTTTTATCTCGCGACACGCGATCCCCATTAAAAGCCCGGGGACAGCGGACAGGAGAAAATTCGCAGCGAATTGTCCGGTCTCTCGCGGCCGCTGGAAACCAAACAGCGTTTAAAAACTGTCCCGGTACAATGGAAAATGTCAATCCGGGACTCCCCGTCGCGCCAGCCCTCTCCGGACGAAAAACGAAAAACGTTTAATTGTGTACCGTTATTATTACTCCACTCGAAGACTACTCGACTCCCGTTTCTTTCCCTGCGTCCTTCTTTCTTCCGTCGCTGTGAACATCATTATTTCCTTGCCTTGCAACGCTGCTGCAGCGTTGACACGGGCCATTGTTCGCGTGCAACGCGCGGAACAAAGCGTTGAATAAACACGCGGCTGAATAAACAGCTTCTTTCCTTGCCCGTTCTAGCTCCCTTTTTTCCACCCCTTTCTACCTTTCCCAGGGCGAATTTCACGCGTTCCAGACGGGCTACGGCAGGGATACATCTTGTAATTGCTGCGCCATCCTTGCGGCTCTCGCAAGAACACGCGACGGTCAAAATTCCGGCCGCGGCCGCGATAAGACGGCCGGAAACGTTTCCAGTTATTGCATTCCGTTCCGCGGAACAAATTGTCGCGAGCTAAAACCGTCGTAATTAACTGCATCCATCTTGTCCCCGTCCCACATTTCGCGACGACACGATTGTTTGGCAAATAACGCCGCGCGAACAACCCGGCTGCTATGCAAAAACTTGATTGCGTTCGCAATCGCGTTCGTTCGCGTCTTTGAGCGACTCAATTGCGGCACGGTGGTTAAAAACACGCGATTCGAGCTGATGATGCGGTAAAACGTCGGTTAAGACGTGTACGAAATTTCTTTACTCCTGTACAATGCGTTGCTAATTTTTATCTTTGATTTTGAGCATTTCTTCGCTCGGTGAATTTCCTATTCAGGGGAGAGAGTTTGGAGGGTATGGAATTCTGGGGAGTACAGGGTTGGTTACAAGAGGTTTCGTGGAAACATAAAGGTTTCCGTGAAATTTTTCGTGGGGTATGCCGGAGGAGTGGTTAAAGAGAGTCGGAATTTATTGGATAAGTAATAATACCACTTGGAATTTATTGGTTAAATAATAACACGATTGATTAATTAATTGATGGGTAGGATCATACAAAATTGAAGAAAAAAAGAAGGAAGGAGATCCTTCTTTTTTAAAGGAAATGACAAAAGAGAATGGAATATACTTAATAAAGATTGTAAAATAAAAGATAAATTTTTAATGAAAGATTGAGGGATGGTCACTGAAGGCTGAGTAGGTTTAATGTTAATAGAGAATTAAATTGTATAATAAATATAAAAATTTAAGAAACTGGGTCTTAGAAGAAAAAAAGAAAAGGAAGGAGATCCTTCTTCTTTAAAGAAAATGACAAAAGAGAATGGAATATACTTGACAGAAATATTATATTAAAAGAAAAATTGTAAAATCAAAATATAAATTTTTAATGAAAAATTGAGGGATGATTATTTGGGGCTTAGTAGGTTTAATGTCAATAGAGAATTAAATTGTATAATAAATAGAAAAATTCAAGAAACTGGGTCTTAGAAGATGAATAATATATAAATCATGTTACTTTAATACGTATTAAAATAAAAAATTCATCTGGTAGATTGCTTTGCTTGTTAAAAAGAATAAATCAACCTAGAGATGTTTAAAAAATAGAGAATATCACATGGGTCCGTGGAATATAAGAAAGCCGTCTCACAAAATTTCGACACCTATGTGCTTGAGTTAACTAAACGATTTCGCGTTGTTCAGAAAATTTTTCTCCCACTTTTTAATAAATATAAATTCCATTAGAGGACACTCTTAAACACCAAAAGACCTGAAGCGGAGTTTTATAATAAACGAAGTGGTGAACGACTGATCTCCCTCATGTTGGATTTGATCGGACTCGATTGAAGGGAGATATTCCCCCGAGCTTTTGAAAGTCTAAATACCGCGTGGACATTGGGAAAAAAGCGCTTTAAAAAATGTATAAAAAAAGAGGAATCTCGCGGTACAAAACCGGTGGAAAAAAAGGTGTCAAAAATGGGAAAAAGCGTCGAGTAGAAAATAACTAAAAAGGATTGAAAAAAAAGAGTGTTGGTTTTCGAAATGAGGAAAAGTTCTAACGAATTAAAAAAATAACGGAAAAGGCTGGCAGAACTGGAAAAAACAAATAAAAAAGGAGGAAAAAATACACGTAACCCGAGAGGAAAAAATGGAACAAAAATAAAAGACAAAAAAATAAAAAAGTGGACACGGACAAAAGATGACAGAGGGATAAAGAGGAACTTTAAAAATCGGGAAAAGCTAGACGAAACTGTCAGATAAAGCGAGGAAATGAAGTAAAAAAGGGTTTATAGATTAGGGAAGCAAGGTACGAAGATAAAGCTTGGAAAGAAGTCGATAAGAGCGAAAAGATAAAGGCGTGGTGCAAGAAAGAGAAGCAAAGATAAAGATAGGAAATGACAGTGTAAAAGAAGGGACATTAGGCACGGCAATCACGCGAGCTTTCGGTACGGTTATAGACGGGCGAAATCCAAGATTCGATCAACCGAGTTTCGGTCGCAGCCTGGTTGCGCTGCTCGTGTTGTCTGCGAGTGTATTTCCCGAGTAAAATGCTATTAAAAGTTGGCCAGAAAGACGCGAGCGAGGGGAAATCCAGATCAATTACCTTTCGGGAGAACAATTCGGCTTTAAGGCCGAGAACTTCGCCGGCTGGGGGCGAATTTCACCGGAAACTTTCGAATGGAACCTAGCTGGATATTTTATCGCCTGGATTATGATACGTATTGAACAGCCTCTATCCGGTAACTCCGTCATCGTTAATTGCACCGGATGTCAGCGACAAATTCCGCGAATTCGAACTCCGACGAACTTCAGCTCCCGATAGACTCGTCGTTGATGACAGTTTCTCGGCCAGTGTATCTCGTTCTCGTATCGTTCCGCGTGAAAGAACCCTAGACGGTGTCATCAGACTCTGTGGGGTTGAATCGGTCCGATTAAAATGGTTAAGCTCGGTTATGATACCACGAAAAGATCCTCGGTGGACTGGGCAACAATTTTATAAACTCGTTTCAGCGACTCAGCGGTGATTTAATGAAAGGAGATCCGAAGTGTATGCCCCAAAGAAATCATCTCTAAAAACCCGGCGAGTTTTAGAAAGGGCGACGCTGTCGCCATTTTCGTGCACATCCGCGAGGAACGTCAAAGAGCGCGAGAAGCTGCGAATCGTGTCAAAGAACCCGAAAAGGAGACCGGACTTTGAGTCACGTTTCCAAGGAGCCTGGGCACATTTAGCGAGGGAGCAACAAAACGGGAGCAAGCTGGTCGTTAAAAGTGACTAAGGAAACTCTTTCGCGGCTGTCAGGACGCTGTCAGATTAACAACGGGCAGCTGCAGGTTTACGCGAAACAGGGCGCAGGCCGTGTTCGTTCGAGTAATTATCGTAACCGGAAGTGGGCTGCACGCGAGAAGAAGCCCCCTTAAATCGCTTAATCCGCTTTATCGTCGTTACGTCGTCCCCCCTAACGTTTCAGCAAATTTTTACTGCGATCCACGAGGTCGTGCGTTTGCCTTTACTCCAATCCCGGCCGCTGTTTATTAACGAGATTACGAAAACGGGGACAGCTCGTTGGAACATCTTGAGCGTCATTGTTCCCTCGAAAAACAGTCTACCACCGGGATCCTAATCTCCTTTAATGCCGCCAGACGATTCCACGAAGGCATACTCGGGGATCGTTCTTCGGAAACGCTCAGACATTCTCAACAATGGAATTTATACAGCCGCATTAAGTACGTATTACCATGTACTGCTCGTACCTCGTAAGGAGCCTCGCGGAAGGAAGCCGAGTTTAATTGGTCGTAGCCCACTAAGTCCATCATTTCTCACGCGATTATGACTTTTCGCGAATTTCGAAACCTCGTCGTTTGTTGGAATGGTCGGTGATATCTACGAAAAGCACTTCCATTTCGCTGCACGCTTAGGGTCTTTTGGTCGGAAAAACCGAATCGTGTAATAATAATGCATAACGGAGAACAGAGCCATTTACTTACGTACAAATTTTCTACATTTCTCACACCTTTACACAGACAGTATTTCTATCCTTTTTAACATCTCGTATCACATATTTCATGTGATACTGATACAATAATATAGTCGAATTTTTATTTCATAAGGTTTCATAAGACTCCTCTACGATGGTTCTAAAAGGACCCCAGAGACACAAGTGCAAAATGATCTCTCACAGTGTTGAAATAATTAAGAAAACGACGAGAGTCACTAATAGACTTCCAGACTATTCCAGGATTAATATAAAATCAAAAAACTGTCACTTGTTACACTATTATATATTACGTCAAGTCAGATGACCTCACCTAACACTGTCTTCACCAGTCTATCTATCATCTCAAAAAACGAGGCATCAATGTTACCCTCGAATCTCCAAGAACATGAAAATAAGACTCCTCGCCGCTAGAAAATAACCCTAGAAATTCCAAGACTCGCCAGCAAGTCTCACGAAATCCCTATAAGCGTCGGGAATACCGCAACGTACACGTACCTGTTACTCCGCTCTGGTGGCTCCCTCTCCAAAGCGAGCCATTAATTTATCGCCGCGAGATAAGGATGGCGTAACGAAGAAAAGAAGACTCCAGCTGTCTTGGCCCCAGATTGAACAACGCCGGCGGAGAACAGTAATCAAGCCCACCTTCGAGATCGAGCACGTTCGATCGGTCTCTCACTTCCGGTCAATTGCCAGGGTTTACCCGGAGCGTCCAATAAAGCGGATCTCCTCGGAGGTGACTCGTGAAACGTTCTGCCGGATTTACACGGTCTCGTTCTGTGTTGTTTCTGCAACGACGTTCGCCCAACGTGACGCTCGAAGAACGGTGTCGTCTGTATAGGGCGACCGCCATTGCTGATGGAAATATGGAAGGGTCAGGGCGTCGAACTGGAGGGAAAATTCGATTACGTCCAGGGTTACGTGCTGGTCCAGTGCGATTGATATCGCGTGGGTCCGTTTCATGTTGTTCGTCTTTTGGCAGGGGATAGCTCTTCGGCCTATCGGTATTTCTAGGAAGAGCTTGCGAAGATGACCTAATCGACCAAAATTACAGCCGGAGTTGGAGAAGTTGACCAATAACTCGAATTTAACAAGACATCTTTCCATACTTTTTCATGTTATGCAAAATTGTGCAGAAACTTAGGCTAGACACGAATCATCCAAAACTAACCAAAGTCCACCAATGACTCAGGAGCCAAGTCTGAGTCAATGGATATTCTCCAAAACACAATGCACGCCTTCCCTATCATAGTACTTTGTCATTGTATTTAGTATTCGTGACTATACATAATTATCCGCGTTAGTATCAATCACCACATTTCCACCCGAGAGTAAGCCGAACGTTATTTTCTTAGAGTCACTGCGGTAATTGTCTCGCGACAACGGGATATTTCCGAATCTCTCGTCGAGATTCAAGGACTAATGGGGATGGTTAGACGCCTTGGGCGTCGAGATAGGAATCCGACTGAGGAGGCTACCTACGCTTGAGGAGGGAGCCACGAAGAAGAGACACACCCCTATAAGACTAAGAGTATCGCATATTTCGGCATTCGTTCACTAACCTAGAGCGCAATAAAATACTTATTCGACAAGCAAGCGATGAATTAGTCGATACCTAATTACTCATAATCGCGATGTCTCTAATCATTGACATGTCATGTCTCTATCCATAATGTGCCAAATGACATTCCGAAATAATTTCATGCTTATTCTTCCTTCTCGTGTCTTCATTTCATCTATCAACAGTCAAAGCAGACATGTCTCGAGTCCAAAAACTATAGCTGAACTTCTTATTCTTCCACGAAGATCCAGTGAACTGTCAATATAAATCTTCTACAATAATCTGCGTCTGAGGCACCGGCCTTACTGACGAGATAGTAGGCCCTGGACGAAATACACCTTCTATTATTCCCTCCTGGTATCCTAACTTCTTTCGTGCTCTTCGATGCGAAGTACAGCTCGCATTTGACGAGAAAGGGAGAAAAACCGTGGCCATTTTAATCTCCTACAATCGGCAGGAATTTCCACTTCCACTGGGAATCAACAACTCGATGGGAGATCCTGGAGGCTGCGTGTATCCCCAGTCGCAGGGGTAAAAGCTGGCTATTTTTGTTTCTCTGGTCCATTCGTTCGTTCTTCTATGCCCGGGGATATTTCTCCGACATCCATGACGCACTGGACGATTCCATTTCATCCAGCACGCGGATCGAATTCCAGGTGGAGGCTGGATAACTCGCCAAGAACATGCTTGGGTGCTGAAGAATATTGTTAAGAGTGGCGTTGAGAGTGGACTTTGAAAAGTTGGAGTGTGTAGCTAATATTTGGAGTAATTATGGTAAGCTTAAGCAGTTTAAGTAGTTAATAGTCGTTCTTCAGACTGTTTTCTTCATCGACCAATTATATAACTGTTGCAGGCGAAGTTACGATCTTGGAGTTTAGATTGTGCGAGGTTTAAGCGAGAACCATCGCGTGAGCGAAGCCACTCAGGCCAGGGAAGGAGATGAAATAGGATAAAAAGAATTGCAGGGTGTAGTCAGGGCTCTTTAAAGTCTTCTTGAAGGGTTTTAAAATTGAGAGTTGGCGAAGATTAGCGAAACGTTAACGCAAAATCTGGAGATTATCCGTGTCAAACCAGTTATATCTCGTTTCATCTCGCAATACTGGTTTCGGATTTTTACATGTCTTTCACATCGTAGATCCATGACATCCCGTTTTCCTATCTCCTAATGAAACCAAAAATACAGGTGTCTGCTTAACAAATCCCATTACGTCGCTCTTGCGATTGATAGATTCGTGACACGTTGGTGACTGATCACTCCAGTTCCTCGACTTGTCGATAGTAATAATATCGACGAGGAGATTTCGTCCAATTTCACGAGCAAATGCAATAGGTCATTCGTTGCGAAAAACCGAACAGTACGCTATTTTCGTTTACCAACCAGCAGAGAGAGATACGTTCGAAGAGATAAATGGTGTCGTCGATGTCTGAAAGCTTCGCTCGAATTTTCCCATTTTTCGTTCGGAATAATTACCATGGATACTTCGTCGATCTTCGTCCTCGTCCATGTCGGAAAGCTTTGCTCGAATTTTTCTGTTTTTAGTCTGGAATAATTACGAGTGATAATTCGTTGATCTTCGTCATCGTTGATGCCTGAAAGCTTCGCTCTAATTTTTCTATTTTTCGTCTGGAATAATTACGAGTGATAATTCGTTGATCTTCGTCATCGTTGATGCCTGAAAGCTTCGCTCTAATTTTTCTATTTTTCGTCTGGAATAATTACGAGTGATAATTCGTTGATCTTCGTCATCGTTGATGCCTGAAAGCTTCGCTCTAATTTTTCTATTTTTCGTCTGGAATAATCACGATTGATAATTCGAATTCTCCATTCCTTGTCCGGAATGATTACGATTGATAATTCGCATTCTTCTAATTTTCTTCTGGAATAATTACGACTGATAATTCGTCGAACTTCGTCATCGTTGATGCCTGAAAGCTTCGCTCTAATTTTTCTATTTTTCGTCTGGAATAATCACGATTGATAATTCGCACTTTTCCAATTTTCGTCCGGATTAATTACGACTGATAATTCGTCGAGTTTCGTCATCGTTGATGCCTGAAAGCTTCGCTCGAATTTTTCCATTCCTCGTCTGGAATAATTACAACTGATAACTCGAATTTTTCACTTCTTGTCTGGAATAATTACGATTGATAATTCGCACTTTTCCAATTTTCGTCCGGAATAATTACGACTGATAATTCGTCGAGCTTCGTCACCATTGACGCAAAAAAGCTTTGCTCGAATTTTTCCATTTTTCGTTCGGAATTATCGCGATTGATAATTCGTCGATCTTCGTCATCATGGATGCCTGAAAGCTTCGTTCCAATTTTTCCATTTTCCGTTCGAAATAATCACGACTGATAATACGTCGATCTTCGTCATCGCGGATGCCTGAAAGCTTCGTTCCAATTTTTCCATTTTTCGTTCGGAATAACCACCATGGATAATTCGTCGATCTTCGTCGATCATCGTCATTGAAGGATCGTAAACAGCCACGACGTGGCTGCTAGACTCACTCCACTTCGTCTAGGATACGTTTAAACGACGTGAAGCTAAATACGTTTCGCTCTTTATCGAATTCGCAGTGAATCCAGGCTTTCTCCAAGAGGGTGAAACTTCTTACCCCTTTTACTTCTTACTCGCTGCTGTTTCTGCTCCACTTTCTGGACGCTATCGTTAACCGCGGCGTGCACGCTCGCCCTCGCGTCGAAAGCCTCGACTAGCCGAGGAGATATTGAATTCTAGTTTCCAAAGGCAAAGAAACGGCCAAAAGACTGGCCATCCCCTTCGTCGAGTCAGCAACTTTGAGGTAAGACGAAACTCTCTCTTTCTAGCTTTCTCTCAGCGAGGTAAAGGAGGGCGGCATGAAACAGGGTTCTTTATACTTCGAGATCAATGGATTTATTAGATCTCGGGACAGGAAATGGACTATAACATGGCACAAAAATCGTGACAGTCCTTCTCCATCGCGATACATTTATAAAACATTCTCTACACAGCACTGTTTCGAAAACTTAATTAATTTCTGTATCACACGAACGTTGGACAGATGTGAATCTCGTACTTTATTTAAAGCATGAAATTTTAAAATCATTAGAATATTCGGAATTATTTGATCGGGTTTGCATTATTTCCGAGTCTCATTCGCATGATTTTCACGTAATACGGTATTTCGAGAAGGTTTCCATATAATACAGACATCCATCTAATTTGCATTCGTCCTAAATTTCGCTTAACACGACTGCGATGCGCCTTGCAACGAATTAAGGTCCATTTACTCCATCGACGAGCTGTGCACGTGAATAATCACACAGTGTCTTCTCTTACTAATTCAATCAGTATGAAACGATACTTCCCAGTTATTAATAATACGAATTATATTTTACAGCGTGAATTATAATACGAGAAATATTTACCGGTCTTAGGGGAGCAAATCGAAGATACTAGAATAATTCTTTCCTCTACCAAAAAATTGGAAAAATTAATAGTACACCAGTGTACACTCTGCAATTCTTCATTTGTCGCCATATTTTATTTAATCTTCACTATCCGGAATCGGTGAATTTCGGACGAGAAATAAATGACTATATATCACAATCACAGTCATTTCGAAATCGACTTTCGTATATAGATATATGTATTAAAAAATAATTAGAAATGACGATAATTTATATAGTATCGCAACTTTTCCACTGCATATACACGTAGTTTACGAAAGTCACCGAGGGTTCGAAGGTCAGGTCAGTAGGAAAAACACTGGGTGATGCGTCAGGCCCTTGGCATGGCCATATTTGGTCATGTTGAGTGAGGTATTGGAAAACGCGTGCAGGGTGTGCATGGTGAGAAGAAGAACATAAAAGGACAAGGATGTTCTAAGTCAAGAGAGTTGTTGTCGAAGAGAGCAGAGTTGTCAATAGCGTTGTTGTCGAGTTGGCAGTTGTCGAAGTTAGTTGCCAGAGTAGTTGTTGTTAATAATTGTGAGTTGCTAACAATTGTGAGTGTTGTGATAAGTTGTAATAATTAGTATCTTTATTGTTACTCGCATACTCTATCACTGTTAATTTATTATTAAATAAATATATATGCCATCAACCCCGAAATCGTCTCCACATTTATGTAGGCTCGGGGTGGGTGGATTGGCTAAAGTAACGTTGCTTTACTGCTTCTTAAAATACAATAAGCTTATGCTTATATTATCGACCACGAAACTAAAGACTCGCTACGGGTACGCTCGACTTTTACTTGTTAGACGCTATCTTGAAGACCGTGAAGGACTGTCCTCGCCCGCGCCCTTGCACCCTTATTTAAACAGTTCATCCTCCTCATTCATACCCTGACTTTCTTCTCCAGTCATGCTCCTTTCTCACGCAACCTCGGTGGGCCAGGCACTTCAACCCCTCTGCACGCATCCTTAAACTTTCGCTCGATTCTACCATAAATAATCCTTGCAGTCGATCCTTGCGCACATGGTCACTTTCATTCTAAGTCCAGACACACTCGACATTTCCCAGAGCCACGCTTATTTCATTCCCACATTTATTATTATCGATTTCTTTCAATATTTTTATTGCATCCAATAGTTGCACGGGATTCATTGATAGCATAAATGGCCCTTTAATGGCGTAGTACTACTATATTATAACGAAGACAGTCTCGAGGCTGGAAGATCTATTCGTGCCTCTTTTGTTTGAGATAACTTCGTTTGGCGATACAATCTTCTTACAATTTGTTCCACTCGCTTCCTCCTGTTTTTCTTGGATCTCTCCGGGTAATCCATTTTCCTTTCTCTCCTTGGTCAGCTCCTCGAACGTCGATTCGGGTCGAGCCGGGGATCAAGGATGGCCGGAGCTTTGAGATCGTACGTTGAGTTGCTCTCCGGTAATGAAATTTTTCTCGAATTACGGCACCTACAAATTTACAGTACAGCCGGGTTAACGAGCGGTTCGAGTCCGTCGAAATTGCGACAACGATATCTCCGGCGGCCAGGAATTTCTGTCGCGAAGCCAATAAACGACGGGAAAATTCTGTTCAAATTATATCCGTCGTTTCCCCCCGGTTCTTTCTCCCTCGCCAACCTGCGCCAGGATCGAACGAAAGTGACAAGTAGAAGCGACAAATGGCGTCTTGTAGCGAAGTTGCAGCTTCCGTGCGGGAGCTTTGGTTTTATGGAATCCCCAGCCGGCACGTCGTCCTCCTTTTTGTTCCTGCCGGCGCAGAAACTTCGAAGAAATAACTTTAATTCACCACGGGAACTCGGAAATCTATTAAAGCAAGATCCGATCGTCTTTAAAGAACGTTCGTGCTCGTGCAGCCGACGATTCTCTCCTTTTTCCTCACCCATTTTCCTCCCCTGTTTCTCCCTCGTCCCGACGTTTCCACGCTACCCTGCTACTTCGGTTTTTACGTTTTCTCGCGACGTCGAGCTTTATTGCAGACCCCAGGCTCTGCGCGAAAACAGATTGCGTTTCGCGGAACCCAACCTCCGCCATGCTTCGCAGCAGGCAGTCGAACACTGTTTAGGATTTAATATTTTTAAGTTGTTCCGTTGTGGAACAAAAAGAAAGCCTGGAAGATCTGCTAGGTCTTCCAACAGCGGGGTCCTAAATGATAAATAGTCGGATGCTCGCTATCTTCTATTTCCACTTTGTTTCGCGAACATTTCAACGAATTTCTTTCTATTGCCCCGGATTATTGCACACGAGGAATTCTTTAGCTTCTATCCTAATTCGACGAAATCAGGAGACATCGTTTGAGATTTGGCTGACAGAGGTTTGCAGAGGTGGGGACCAGGTCGAGCGCGCTCGAAACAAAGGTGACGTTGTCGAGGTCACCTCTCGAGAAAGGTCACCGATGAGCGGGTCACTCCCCTAGAGCCTCACCCCGATGGAGGGGTTTCCACCAGCGACGACCTCGCTATAGAGGATGCTTCTTCCTCTTCAGGGTGGCCGATCGGAGGACCAAGGGACCCTTGGACCAACCGATTGTTGATCAGCCGAGGCTCGTCCTTTGGAAGTTCTCGATTACTCTTGGCTCCAAAGGACAAAGTCGGTTTTTGATCGGACAACAAGCGAACCACGTCGCTTGGCAAGTTTCTCGTCGGACACCAAGCGGACCACGTCGTTTGACAGGTTCTCCATCGCACACCGACTGGACCACGTTGCTTAGCAGATTTTCGCCAAGAATTCAGTGAAACAGATGACATAGACGATAATAATTTATTTGCGAATTATCATTCGCTAAATATTTGGCGAGTGAGACACCCTCGCGATTGAGAGGTCTGCGTTTTCGGCGGGTCAGATCGTTAAATCGAAGAAACGAAGATCGGCAATGATATCCCACGGTCGTATTCCCGGCAGAAATCACAGCTCGGCGGGATTCCGCTCGCGTGCGCGATGAAAAATTCGTGATTCGCATCCGTATCGCGCGGACGACGCGCCAGCCCTCTTTGTTCGCCAGGAACTAATCTCGGCGCGATAGAACGGCTGCCAGTTAATGTTTTCTTTGATAGAAGAAGATTCGTTTCTCTCTTTTCCCCTTTATTCCCTTTTTATTGCCCTTTCTCTGCGCCTTCTGGCGGCAAGTTTGAATCTCGCAGGTTTGCCGAAGAGATTAAAGAGAATTTTATAGGCAGCTGAAATATGTTTACTGTTCCGATGATGTAATTTTGAAAAGCATAAACGCTATCGTGCTTTCACTCGAGACCTTTCGAAGGTGGTGTAGCTTGGAAAATGTACGAGTAAATAGGAAAATGCGGAAATGAGTGTAAAGGGTCAAATTGTAGCCAAGAAAGAAAATGGTTTACGACATCTCTCGAGGTCTCTGACACACTTGCAAAGTTTCGCGAAAATCAGAATTTTCGAGTTACGTAATGTCCCTTGCGGGTGTGACGAGTGTTGGTGAATAGAATTCTGCTATTTCGCGATGAATATTCGTCTCGTAGATTGAAATGTAGAATTAAATTATAAATATCTCCATAGGAAATATTTGAGAAAATCTTATTATCCCATATCCTATTCTCAGAGAACAAAAGGTGTACAAAAGTTCGTCGACTTTGGCAGTAAGTGTATATTAAAAGGAGAAAAATATGTTTCACAGAATAGAATTATTAATCTAATAACTCGCAAGAAGAAAATCCGAATATAATTTAAATTTAGTCACCGAGAAAAATTGAGTCAATCTTCGCAATAATTTTCTCATCAAATTTTTCTTTGACAAGAAATCGTCCATTGGCCATACAGCCAGCCAGGACACCTTCTATATTCGCTTCTACATCCAAACGTTTCCCTCGCGCCATTCCTCTGCATCTCATCTGTCCCTTATGCATAGGGAAAACCAACGAAACTTTAAAGTTTAATAAAAATTCATGCTCCGTGAAGCCGTATCCTTCCGTAGCGCCTTATGTACTTCCATTCTCCCTTTTAAAAATTCGCGTCCATAAAAAGCTCCTTCCCCTTTTCCTTCCCTTTAACTCCTTTCCCTTCGCCGTATTCGTTCCTTCGATACACGCCGGCTTACCGAGGCGGAACGGCGCGGCCCTATTCCGCATTCCGCTCCGTCCCATCCGTCTGCCTTGCGTCCGTGTCCGGTTTTCTTTGTTCCCGTCGACAAACGATCGGACCAAAGTCAACTCGGCGCGAAGGACTCGGCGATTTAAATCTCTCGCGTGTGTACACCGCTGAAACCGAGCGTCGCAGTGTGTTCTTCCGCTAGCGGAGCACACACGGGCCCCTCCGTTTGCAGCGCGTCTAACTGTGCCGGAGATGTGTTCCCGATCCGCAGCGTTTGAACTTGAACAAACGTCGGATCACAAAGGGATGCGCGCCGCCACACAGAGGCAGAGCAGCGAGCTACCGCACACAGAAGGAGTTTCAGAGAAGTGTTCGCGCAACTTGGATCCCAAAGGTGCACAAAGGAGGCCTCTCCGCGCGGCTTAAGCTCGTGACAAAGGTCAGAAACAACGATCGGAATCTTGTGAAAATTAATTTAGCATCATCGCGTAATTAGTTTACACCCGGTACCGCAACAGCGTTCAGAGAGGTCTTTCGGAATGGATTTCAACCGGAGATAGAGTTCATTACAAACTTGAATCACATACAATTCACAATTTTTTTATGAATTTGATGAATCATAGATTTATAAAGTACACTTCGTAAACTTTAATTTTGTTAATCACAAATGTACTTAAATATTCTGTTAATATTTTTAATTTTTTATATCCTGAAAATTGTGAATTAACTCACGAATAGTTCAAAACGAACCTTACGAATTCACGAAAACAGCAGAAAAATTTTCCGGGATCATTGAGAATCGAACCCCGACCCACTCGTTAAGAACCAAAGACCGTACTCACTACGCCGAACGCACCTATAACGTCTCAATCTTTCGTTCACTTACTTACAGCAATAAAACTTTCTATCCACTCTCTGATACCTTAATTCCACTCCCATTTTCAATTCTTCGCTATCAGATTTCAATCCCACTTTCTCCCCCTCGTTTTCAACCCTTTACACCGCGCCACGTGGTCCATTTCGGGATCTAATTATCTCTCAATCCACTTACGAGCGCGTTTCCGCAAGCGGTGGAAGGAAGGAAATTGCGACGACCACGCCTCATTGGCCAGTGCGTTAGTCGACGTTGTCCGAAAAATCGTCGAGCGTGTACCGGAAGCGGGGCGGTATTGCGGCGTCCGGTAGCAGGTGTACGTGGACTGGAAGCATGGGGTTGGCCGCGACGCGAAGGACCATTCGGGAAATGGACGAAGGACGAGGGAGAGCGACGCGAGTCTGGTAATTTGCTCGTCTGGAAACTGAGAGAGAAGCACGTTAATTGGCGTTCGTCTGGGAAGGGTTTACCAGTGACTATCCGGCGAGAGTACACCGAGGAAGGGTAGGTCAGGAGGGATGATCGCGTGAAATGGCTGGTAAGGGAACAGCTAATTATCCTGCGGGAAAAATTCCTGGGAACGGGACCCTGGTGCAGGAACAGGCAACGAATGTTCCAGCAGCATCTCCATAACTCCCAAACGGGGTTGTTAATTGGATCTATTTTCCACCCCTCGACGTTTCGTTATAACACGTCGACCTCTCGCGTCCTTCCAGCCAACCTCGTTCCCTTTTTTGGCCATTGTTATACCCTACTTGTTCCCTGTGACATCGCGACCCCGCCACCCTCTCCTCCAATTTTTCATTGGTCCTCCGCGGTCTCTCCCTTTTGATTCTCTCTTCTCGACCTATTTGTCAGCCGTCTCTGCCTTCTTTTTCCTCTCATTTCCCGCCGGTTCCACTTGATAGTGGTTCTCCACGACCATTTCCTTTTAACAGCTGCTCCTTCCCATTCCTTTCATTCGAGCCCTTCACCCCGTCCGCGGAACCAACTTCCGGCGCGCTTTTATATCTACTGTCTCTGCAGCCACGGGACGTCGTTGTTTCCTCTCCTCCTTCGACGACGCCCCGGCGTCGGGCTGAGACGTTAAGTGGAGTAGAACGACGACGCCGGAAGCTTGGCGGACAGCGAACAGGATACCCGAGGTGCGCGGGAAACGACCGTGAAACTTTTAGCTACGAGTCTACGGTGGTCCTTCCCCATTGTAGCTGTTGTTGATTTAGCTCAGGTATCCTCTGTGTTGCAGTGGTGATGAAAGGGGTGAAAGGAAAAGGAAGACATGCGTTTCGTCCCGGGCCTGTTAGTGGACTCATCGGTAAGGCTACTTAGCCTTGTCCTAGACGAGGATACTATTGGAAGGTCTGGAAGTTGTACATATAGAAAGCCAAGGTTTCAGCGAGGACTTGTAAGAAAGGTGAGAATGATGGTCACAAGACCCTCCATCCCGCTACGCTTCAGTGAATTATACCGTGTGCTTGCAAAGAACACGTGGAACGATCCTAAAATAGCGATTGTCCTGCTGTCAGGACACGATAGGGACACCTGGGAATAAAATCGATTTGTCCTGTTGCTCGTTTGCGTCTTCCGAAATCATTTACCTCGCCCTTCTGCGGATTTATTATCGTGTCAGAGGAGACGTGTCACACGTATACAGATTGTGGAAACCACCCCCGCAGGCAGAGAAAGCCTAGCTTTTATTGATCAGCTAGGGGCCAAACTGTTTTAGGCCTCTAGTAAAGAGTAATAAATACGACTCGAGGACCATGAGGTTTTCCGTTACGTGGTTTTGAGGTTTCCCTAATTTCCTGAAAAAGAATCGGAAAAGCGACTAGGGTCTGGGTCTGCCTTGAGTAGTGAGTCAGGTAAGTACGAAGTGTATTCTATAGACATTCTTCATTTCCCTACGATATCCCTTCACAGACGATTATAGTTCAGATGGTACAGTGAAAATTAAGCAGTGTACGAAATTATTCTTCTACCTCGAAAGTCAACAGTAATTTGGGCAAGAGGACCTGTACACCCTCAGCAATTTCGACAATAAAAATTCAGGAATTCGTCACTGTGACTTGGTAATGTTGGTGATAAAAAGAAAATAAGAGATGTTAAATAGTTTATTATAAAAATAAAGTTAAAAGGGGAATTTTTAATTAGAAATTTAAAAATACCCATTTAAGCTGTAGTAGGTTTGACGTGGAAACTCGCAGAAAAATCATAATGGAAAAATCGAGCACTCGCCTGGATTATATATTTGTAACGTTGTTGGCAAATTTATGATAGCTCGAGCAAGAGAGACTTTTGTACGTGTTCGAGATTGATGGATCGACTGAGATTTACCGCGATACACGTACACCTGAGATTCTTTTTATACGGTGGATGGGTACTGTCTGAAAAGAAAAACTGTGTACAAGAAATTCGTGTAAAAAGTCGCAGGCCAACTGATTTATAGTAAAGTGTAAAGCATGTGCTGAACTAGATCAGAAAATAGAAGAAGCAACTTGAAACGCGGGACAACAATGGATATAGCGTGACAAAATAATTTTTGAAGCCTCTTCAGGGATACTGGTACATACGTTTAGTTTTTTAAAATTATTATTATTATAAGTGAAAAGAAAATTAGAATTAGTTGGAGAACTATTCATCATAAAATCTCTTGACAATAAATGAAGAAACCTGGTTGAATATCACCATTTTCATTTCTTTCAAATTATTGCGAAATTATTGAAATTATTGTAAATTTAAGAAAATTCGCCCCTGAAGATAGCTGCATGCTTCGTGTTACAGGAGTTCACTTGAACAATTGAGAGTAAGTGCAGAAGAAGATGAGTTCGTGTTTTTTAAATATTTCTATAACTTCGAAGCGTGCAAATATTCGTATTTGAAGTTCAAATGAAGTCTAAAGTAGTGTACGAATATTTTAAACATGGCTTCTCGATTGTGTGGACTTAGAAAACTGTCTATTATGTACGGTGTCAATTTGGCGGCCATTATGTTCCCGCTCGAGGCAAGTACCAATATGGCAAACAATTTTAGAAATATTTCCAACGAGAGCTAAACGTTATAAAATTGAAAATGTACAATCCGATTTAAAATACAATACGATTCCTCACGTGTTCGTAATACTTTAACTGTCTTTCGTAAGACAATTATATTCTCCATTTCTACAAAGAGACATGAGAAATTCGCTTTTGACCATTCCCAGTGACCACGGTAAATAACCTCGAACACACGAGCATCCACGATGCAGGAGTTTGCTCATGGTCCCAAAACACAAAGATCCATTACTCCGTCGAAAAGCACGCCAAGAATATCCATTTAACTCTTTGAGACACACGATGCTGAAGAAAATAGAAACCCAAGTTGCAGGGAATTACAGAGTGGAACACACATGATCTCATCGTGCAGCTAATGCTTCAAACGAAAATCACCGAAACACACCCTTTTTCTAAAACAAAGTGGCACTTTGCAAACGGTACTGCGTCAGGAAGTGCAAACTTCATTTTCTTTTGTGCTGCAGAAAGCACATCGTCGACTTTTCGAGGTGGGTTAAAATATTGTGGTATCGTGGGCTAAAGGAACCTAATTAGGATCGTAGTTGTAAAAGTGGAAGCAAAGTAACTGAGTATGTGGTCTTAGTTTTAAGTCACAGAGTTATTCAGCGTTTGGAGAGTGTCAAGTCAGTAGTATGACAGTTAGTTTGTGACAGTAGAGTTAGTCAGCGTTTGGAGAATGTCAAGTCGGTAGTGTGACAGTTAGTTTGTGACAGTAGGGTTAGTCAGGGTTTAGAAAGTGTCAAGAAGGTAGTGTGACAGTTAGTTTGTGACAGTAGAGTCAGTCAGCATTCATAGAGTGTCAAGTCGGTAGTGTGATAGTTAGTTTGTGACAGTAGAATTAGTCACCGTTTAGAAAGTGTCAAGTCATAAGTTAGTATTAAGTTTCAGTGGAACTAGAATTAGCTTTTGAGTTATAATCAAGGAAAACTCATCTTGTTACTTCCAAATAAATACCATTATTATTATTCAATCATTGTCAATCAGAATCAGCGACTCTGTGTAAGTGTCTTTCGTCTGACTCTTTTACAGGGAGAGCCAATCAGACGTTGCTTATGTCCTTTTATAAACGTAAGCTAGTTCCAATGAGGTTTTTTCAAGTTTTCATTGCACTATAATACAAAGAATGAAATGAATGAATGTTTCATCGAATGTCGTGTATTTATCCTGATGGTTTGACACTGACCCCAATATAAAGAGTGAATGTGTTTGATCGAATATGGTGTGTTTATCTTGATGTTCTGATTTCGACTGCTTGATTATGTCTGCCTTCAATCTTGTATCTCCGTGTATTTTATGGTTTCGTTAGTCTTTCTATGGTGGGAGTGATGAGAGTTTAGATTGATTCAGGTCAGTATGCTCTTCGTCTGCTAGTGATTCCTAAATTCTTATTAGGGCTTAGTCCAAGTGGTATCAATGTGGTCAGAGTGTTCGCGAGTGACAGGACGCTGATAATAAAGAAATAAACCACACTCCCATTGTCTCGGGGTGTTTCTGGGAATGATTGTGAAGAACGAACAAGTGTTATCGTGCCTTCCGAACCTCTTTTGACTCCATGCTATATTCCACCATGCACAGATAGCTAGGCAAAAGGAATACAATATTTAACAATATTTAACAATATTTAACTCATTTAACTCACCTAACCCCAAAGAATTACACTCGACGACACGTGTCTATCAAGAACCTAGTTCATCACCTAGTCGAACTGACGTTAGTTCATTGGTCCACAGCCAATTACGTAATTCGAAGCCCGTCTTGGACTCCCAGAGCTAGGAACTCGACGCGGCTTCAAAGCGACTTACGCAACTAACGATTCGTAACGTTATCGCGTGGCCGAGTATTCGATAGCCAGGCTAACGGCAAAGGGACGTAAATTACGTCACGTAAGAGACGGTATCGGCTGGTCGACGGTTACGTCGCGAACTTCGATTCCCCGGCATCCGGCGGCGCGACGCCGGAAATGAAAGTCAAAGCAAAAATCGGCGAGCGAGCGTCGCGGTGCACGGGACAGACGATGTGACGAGTTCCTCGGGAACGGAGATTCCCGGAAACCATTCGTGCCGGAGCGCATCTCCTCGACGGAGAAAATCGAAATCGGTGGAGAAGCTACTCGTTAAAGTCGACGGGAGTTCGTGTTCTGTGCGTTGACCCGATCATGACTACGATTCTCGTTATTTATTTGAAAATATTTCAGAATATTCGAGAATACTCTTCGGTGATTCGGGAGGTCTACACCGGAAGACTGGAGATGGATCGATGATGGCTATTTTATATTTCAAATTGTCGAAGTTGAGTTAACTTTAATTCGTGTTCACGCTTTTCACGCTAACTCATTTTTCTCTCCTATCAACTTTGCTTGCAGTATACAGGGCGGACCATTTAGTACGATCACTTCGATTATCTTCGTTCTTAGCTAGTGGATTTTTCCTGTCTTTGATAACATGGTTAACTTGACAAGAATTAAGTGTCAGTTAAGTGTGTTGACAATTAAGTGTCAGTTAAGTCTGCTGACAATTAAGTGTCACGTTATTCTTTCACACCGTATCATATGAATATTAAGACAGAATATTAAATCATTTGGGAAAACATAGGAAATTAACCCTTTGCACTCGAGAGGTGACTCTCAGTCACCATTTAATCAGATTCTAAAGCTCGTTGTTAATTAATACCTCGAATTTAAAATTGCCCAACGATGCATGGAATATCGAGGTAAAATAATTTTACGTCTTAGAATTAATTTGCACTTCTTATTTATCGTTTTGAAAATATCGTCGATTTTATGGCAGAAAGTCTTCGAATTACTATGTTTCTGTAACGAAAAGATCGCCGAGTGCAAAGGATTAATTGGAGATAATCGAGGTAGTCTTGTTACATGATGCACACTGCGAAGATATACCCAGGTTTATTCGATTCATGTCTCATTACAAAAAATGCTAATAATATTCTAAACAATTTTATTTATTTATTGACCCACTATATATAATATAATTCAATGGTGTACATAAAAGGGGACAAAAGAGTTAGCTGGTAGTAGCTGAAAAGGTTGTTAAAAGCAACCCAGGACACTATGATTCCACTAGACCAGAGCATGTAACACTGAGAATGACATAATTGGCAAAATTGACAGCTGAGATAATTTATCTACTATATTTACAGAAGCATTTTCCTACTATATTTCTGCGCTGTGAAGTTCGACCTACATGCTCGTCCATCATGCCGAAATAAATAAATAAATAAACATCCACGACAAGGATTGCTTGGCCATTCGATCGATACTCGGAGAACCGTCTGCGCAATGTGCTTCTACGTGTTTCAATCAGAGGTCGTGGATACGATCTATCAATTTTCGGCTTCCGTTTATCCGTAGTCGAGACTGGACGTGTAATTCCATTTTATTTTCTTCGTTTCACCACCGGAGGGTGGAGTGGGGTAGTTGTCATTATTCTCAGGCGAAGTTTCGATTTTACTCGGTGTTTTGTGCGCGATACTCGCGAAATATGACGCCATTTCGCGTTTACACACTTGCTACGATCCTCCACGAGGGTTCCTCTTATTCGGTAGAAATAAACACGCTTATGGCAATTTTCCTTCGATCAAAGCTACTAAATAAATGATCCTCGACACGTTGCCGATTAATACTTAACAGATGCGTTGGTTTTTCCCCATTCTTTTCGATTTCCGGGTGTCTTTTAAGAGAATAAAATATACATGTATGCATGGGTTTAAAACGTTGCAGTTTTATTAAATCAACGTGTATGGATGAATAAAAGATGACTGAACGACGAAGCAGGGAGGCATAGTGCGAAGAGTCACAAGGGAGAGCACGCATAGAATCAAGCAGTGATAGAGTCAGTGCAAATGGTATTAGTCGTAGCAGTACAGGGAGAATGGAATAGGTACGGCCCTGAGAGAATGCGAAGAATGTTTGGCCCATGGTTGTAAAAGAGTGAATGCATAGCTTAAGTTAATATCTGTGAGTGCTAGTGGAAGGGCCATATATGATTGAGGAATTTTGGGTGAACGTGAGAAAATTAAAATGGAAGACAATGAATCCGCGAGAGTATATAGGGTGTGACAGAAGTGCGTGTGAGGTAGTAGTTGTCGTGGAGAGACCGGAGTATTTGTAAAAAGAGCGTTGTGTAGAGAGAGTTCTGAAAGGGTTGTGAGTATTGTGAGCAGGAGAGAACTTTGAGGGAGAGTCTTCAGAGTATAGCGAGTCATTGATACCAAGCGAATGAGTATCATCTTTGAGTCGAAATAAAGCGGCCATTGTTAATAAAGAAGAGTCTATTCCTTCCCAAACCTCGGACCTTCATCTATAAAGGATTTAAATCGACGTAATCACCTACATTCGTACATTACGTTATTTCAATTACGTTACTTTCACATTTTCAATCACCCTTATCTAAGGAAGCCCACCTTTAACCCTTTGCACTTCTCGCAATTTTAAATATGACCTACCAGCAACTCCGAGTCATTTTACCTTTCCCGTTAGCTTTCATAGTACAGTATTTATCAGTCAAGTAGCATTTCATTTTCATCAGTAGTATTCCTTCTACCAAAGGTGTACTGGTATAATATCTATCAGTAAATGGTAACCCTGTGTTTCAGGAATTTTATCTAACGATATGTGATATAAATCTAGCAGAATTCTATTTACAGATTATCTTGCAATGTCAATGACAATGGAGTGCAAAGAGTTAAAAAGGGCAAACCGAGAAGTGGAAGAACAGTTTCATACGAGAGACGAGAGAATACTATATCAGAGAAAAATACGATCAGTCACTGAGAATTAGAATTATTTAAACCAGCCGTTTTCCTACATTTCCTTTAACCTTAGTTCGTAATAAATATATTTTAGAACCTCACATCTCTTTCCTCTTTTGCCAATCCATATCCATATGTACGTACGTTCTCCAACACATGTGTACACGTGTCTCTGCATGTCATTCTCGTCTCACGGACCGCAAGCTGCACCCGCAGCCATCGCGTTTTGTCAGAAGCGTTCGAGGGTGGAAGGGTTAATATCCAACGAGCGTCGGGAATACGAAATTTTAATTTCCAAATGGACACATGTTACACCGTTCCGCACGTTCCACCGAATATTCAGCAGCGTCGAAAAGCCGGAAATGAAGGAATCGCGCCCGCACGAACGACAGACACGCGATTCCAGGCCGATATTTACGACCTTAACGATCTCGTTCTGCCAATAAAACGAGACGTGATATCCCGTTTTATTTAAACGCGATTCGCCTTCCTTTCCCTTCAGTTTTTCGCCAAGTGCTGGCCGATTCGGCCCTATGCCGACAAATAGATACTATCGCTTCTTTGTCCGGCTTATCGCGGCCATTACCCGGCCGATTTCGATCCCCGTGGACGTTTCGATCCCGAAGCGAAACATGACGAGCCTCGATGGGAACGGATGGTCGTTAATGCACGCGAACGAGTGGCAGTAAAATAATATCGTTTTTAATGGAATCGTATCGAGCAATGCGCGCGTGCGAAATTGGAGATTCGAACAGCGGATGATAATCTTTTGTCGATTTCACTGAAACGGCGGTGGGGTGCTAGTAGAATAAGATCGTATCTGATCGGACGCGGTATCACGCGGTATCACACAGGACAGTGGAGTTTGTAAAAAGTAGGGGAATAAATGGAACGAGTGATTGTAAGCAATTTTGGGGTAGCTCGTCTGTCTAGTAGTGTAATATCGAGTATGGTCAGACGAAGGACGTATGAATTGGTTTGAATTAATTTCAGATAAAAGAAATAATTTTATTTCCTGTCTTCGAAAAGGTAAGAATAAATAAAACGAGAAATGATAAGCAATTTTTGGATAGTTCGTCTGTCTAGTAGTGTAACATCGTGTTTGATCAGACTAAGGGCGTATGAATTTGGTTTGAATTAATTTCAGGTAAGAGGAATAATTTTATTTCCCGTCCCCGAAAAGGTAAGAATAAATAAAACGAGGGATGCTAAGCAATTTTGGGGTGATTTTTCTGTTTAGTAGTGTAAGATCGAGTTTGGTCAGACTAAGGGCGCATGAATTTGGTTAGGATTAATCTCAGGTAAGAGGAATAATTTTATTTCCTGTCCCCGAAGAGCCAAGAATAAATAAAGCGAGAGATGACAAGCAATTTTAGGGTATCTCGTCTGCCTAGTAGTGTAAGATCGAGTTTAGTCAGACTAGGGACGTATGAATTGGTTTGAATTAATCTCAGATAAGAAGAATAATTTTATTTCCTGTCCCCGAAAAGGTAAGAATAAATAAAACGAGAAATGATAAGCAATTTTTGGATAGTTCGTCTGTCTAGTAGTGTAACATCGTGTTTGATCAGACTAAGGGCGTATGAATTTGGTTTGAATTAATTTCAGGTAAGAGGAATAATTTTATTTCCCGTCCCCGAAAAGGTAAGAATAAATAAAACGAGGGATGCTAAGCAATTTTGGGGTGATTTTTCTGTTTAGTAGTGTAAGATCGAGTTTGGTCAGACTACGGGCGCATGAATTTGGTTAGGATTAATCTCAGGTAAGAGGAATAATTTTATTTCCTGTCCCCGAAGAGCTAAGAATAAATAAAGCGAGAGATGACAAGCAATTTTAGGGTATCTCGTCTGCCTAGTAGTGTAAGATCGAGTTTAGTCAGACTAGGGACGTATGAATTGGTTTGAATTAATCTCAGATAAGAAGAATAATTTTATTTCTTGTCCCCGAAAAGGTAAGAATAAATAAAACGAGAAATGATAAGCAATTTTTGGATAGTTCGTCTGTCTAGTAGTGTAACATCGTGTTTGATCAGACTAAGGGCGTATGAATTTGGTTTGAATTAATTTCAGGTAAGAGGAATAATTTTATTTCCCGTCCTCGAAAAGGTAAGAATAAATAAAACGAGGGACGATAAGCAATTTTGGGGTGGTATTTCTGCCTAGTAGTGTAAGATCGAGTTTGGTCAGGCTAAGGACGTATGAATTTGGTTTGAATTAATTTCAGCTAAGAAGAATAATTATTCCCTATTATAATAATTATTCCCTATATAAGGGGAATAATTATTTATCTATTTCCTGTCTCCAAAAAGTTGACAATAAATAGAATGAGAGATGATACGTGATTTTGAGATAACTCGTTTGTCTAGTAGTATAAGATCGAGTTTGATCAGCCTAGGGGCGTATGAACTTGATTTGAATTAATCTCAGGTAAGAGGAATAAATTTATTTATTGTCTCAGGAAAATTAACCCTCTGCACTCGAGCCTGAGTCGTCATTCAATCAAATTCCGAAGATCGATGTTAATTAATACATCAAATTTAAAATAACGCAACTGAAAATAATTTTACGTGAAAATTTGTATACGATTTCTGATTTTTTAAAAATATCGTTCACTTTGAAGCAAAAGGTTTTGTAATTACAATTTTTCTGTAACGAAAAAATATCCGAGTACAGAGGATTGAACACGAATATCGCGTTTTAGCAATAAAGGCATCGCGATGGAAATATTTGGAAAATTATTAATATTTTTGGTTTCCGCGTTGTGTTGGTAATAAAAGTATCAAAATTGGAATATTATAGGAAGTTACGAATAGATAAAATTACATATCGGTATTACGGAATTTTCGGTTATTTAATGTGGATTGTAGTATTGAACCCATGTCTCTTCCAATATGGATGTTACCACTAGGTCATGGAATATCCAGAAATTCCTATACATTCCGTATTTTACACGGATATTCCTCCCTATATCAACCGAAACGTATTCGGAATCGTATCCATAAAATCATAAATCCGACGTTCGTCCATAAATTCTCAATTCGCGCGTTGGAGCTTCGCCTTGGACTGGCGTCCCTTTTCAATCTCGAAGGACAACGGTGTCCCCGACTGCCATAACAGCGACGCGTTTCCACGAAAAGTCTCGCGTTCTCTCACGATCCTGCCGAATTCCTTTCTCATGAATTTCGTCGACGTCGGGGAGTGTTAAAAGCTGGAAAGGCGTCGATGCGACGGGCAGATAAAACGCGCGCAATTCCCTGGAATTTCAGCACGTGACTCGACGCATCATTGTCCGACGACGACCGGTGTAGGTTTCATACCGGCGTACCTTGCGTGCCGCGAGTGTCACACGCAAACGTTCAAAAACTGTTGAAAATAGCTTAAAGGACACTCGGAAAACGCTCGAAGAATGGCGACAAAACGGTTATAAAATATTTACAAAAACTCTCGAAAAATGATTCCATAACAATCGAAGACAGTAAAAATGGAACCGAAAAATTGTGAAAAATATTTGAAGTCTGATAAAAAAACGATTCAAGTCCAATCAATAGAGATCGGTTGCAAAACGATCGAAGTTTGGTTGAAAATGATCGCAAAGCGGTCGAAAAATGATCAAAAAATAGTCCAACATCGGCTCAAAAAGGGATCAAAAGGAAGTCCAAAAACGGTAGAAAAAATGTTACAAAAACGTTCAAAAAACGCTTAGGATCACGACCAAATGTAACAGTGTGCACCCAGCCATATTTTTCGCACGATTGCATTTGGAAATCGGCCCAGAGGCGCACGGAGGCGATCGTCGCGCCACGCGAATTTTAAGTTCCAGCAATGGCGGTTGGGAAAAAAGATGGCGGCGCGGGTTTACAGAGCCGGTATCGTCGTCAGAGACGTTCTTTATGGGACGGCACGCGATTGTTCGTGGATTTTTCGAACGTGAAGCACGATTTCAGCAGCGAAAGCTGACAGATCTCTTTATTGTCTACCAGGCAGGAAATTCTGTTTGCCGTTCGACGACAATATGTGCCGACGAATATTCGATCGCTATCCACGTGCCGCAGCTTTCCATACCGCGTGACGTTTCTCGTGAATAAACAGATGTCGCAGATCGGACGTGTTTTACCCGGCTCCTGTTTCCATTTTCCTTTTTTTCCGTCGCCTTTCCCGTTACTCCTTTGTAATCTTTCAAACTTGCAATGAAAAGGAAATTCGGTCGTCGAAGCGATATCACGATTCGCGGGTAAATTTATGGACAAATTTTTCTGCCGAAATTGTTTTTCCTTCTACTTTCTCTCTTTCTCTTTATCGTATTAGATTTAAATTAAAATAAATTAGAATTGTATATATTATATGAAAATACGTTTCAAAGAGATGCCAATTGGTGTCAACCACACAAATAGCAACGAAATTATCGAACAAACTAGAAATCCTCGTAATTATTAAAGACACGATCGTTTTCCCTTACAATATAGGTATAATAAGCAAACATGAGAGACTCACCTATCACCGTTAAATTGACTTTGGAATTTATGGACGAACTTTTGTACCGAAATTGTTTTTCCTTCCACTTTCTCTCTTTCTCTTTATCGTATTAGATTTAAATTAAAATAAATTAGAATTGTATATATTATATGAAAATACGTTTCAAAGAGATGCCAATTGGTGTCAACCACACAAATAGCAACGAAATTATCGAACAAACTAGAAATCCTCGTAATTATTAAAGACACGATCGTTTTCCCTTACAATATAGGTATAATAAGCAAACATGAGAGACTCACCTATCACCGTTAAATTGACTTTGGAATTTCGCGTTTGGCCGATCTGGAAATCGACGCGACACCTGTAGATGCCAGCGTCCTCCTCCCTTATGTGATCCACGCCGAGTTCCGCTGGTTTCTTGTCCGGCATGAAGTATGCTCGATTCGAGAACACCGTGTCGTCCGACCATCGCTCCGCGATGCCGAAGTCTCGATCCCTCACATCCACGCTGGAAAACACCAAGAAATATCAACACGCGAGACATCAGAGATTGTGCAAAACATTCCCGCAACACCCTGTCACTCCACCAGCATTCCTGACAACGCCGTAAGCGATTCTCCATAATACCATTAGCATTCTTGAAACACCTCCTCTGCAACGCCGTCAGCGTTCTTACAGACACTGTCAGTAATCCATTTCAAGTATACCGAAGTATACTTAGATCTATAAAATCTAAGAAAATCGCGGACAAATGTATCTTCGCAGTCACTGACAGATGGATCGCGATAAATCTTTACTCGTGATGACTTTAGATCATCATAAACGATCGAGAACGAAGAACACCGAAAGTAGGAAGCCTCTAGGCACGAAAAGTCATCAACCAGGAATTAGTCCTATAGATTTTCGTGTAAAATAAACCTTTTCGAGACGTTTCCGAGTTTTTGATCAGTATTCTTTCGTGGCAGCCTTAAAATACCCTTTATAAAAAGAATATAGAAAATGGAACCAGATTTCACTCGCCAAAGGTTTATCACGCTAATCACAGTCCCTCGACTGACCTCACCACTAGTCATTTCACTCTCTCAAGTTTTCCAAGTCGATCATAGATCACTGTAATTCAGTTCCTTCTACCACGACGTGGTCTTTTATCCAAATCTGGATTATAATAATTCATTATAATTCGGTCAGCGTTATCAAACCTTTCCTATCAACACGAAGGCTCTAGCTACGGGTCACCACTTTATAAAATGAATAAATCATTCAACTGCGACTATTCTGTATTACTTTACGTGACCTGTTCGTCGGGCTGGTCGCAATGGACGAGTGGATGTTGCAGAGGGAGGATTCAAAGGAAGAATTTTGACACGTGTTATTTAGAATGGAATATACTTATTAGCGTGACTATTAAAGATGAGTAGAGAGGGAAACTGAACGACTCTAAAACTGTAAGAGTTTATCTACGAGAATAGCGAGCTGTTGGCCGATAAAATGGCGTGTGTATGGCATGGCAGATCGAATCTTAGATGAGAAGATTGGAATCAGATAGCGAAGTAATGCAGGGCAGTATGAATTTAGGAAATAGCGTATTTATTTCTTACATGGACAAGTGTACACTATCGTGTACACTGATTGGTCGATGCGAGGGCAAATGGTGACAAAAGGCTACCGCAGAGCCAATAATATAGATTTCTACTTATCGACGCTGTTGCTCTACTGTTTCTCCAACAGATCCGATGCTTTCCAGCAGATCGAAGAGCGGAAGTGCACAGTATCCACAGAAGTGGACGTAGAGTCTGAAGACAGAATTTGCCACCAGACCTCGGACTTATTTTGCCCTCTAAAATTTAGTAGTAGATCCGTCCATCTTCCTCTCCTCACAAAACTACATAACGAACGCGAACCATAATGCAAATCAAAAAGGGAACCCGAATACTTCAAAATCATGTAAAAATTACATAAAATTTAATACAACGCAAGAATACGTAAGGATAATGTGTAACTCTGTATACACGTTACATTTCCTACGAATAAAAATACGAATAAAAATATAAGCAACAGTAGAACGTAGGAACAACGCTAAATAAATGCGAATGATCGCGGAATGGGCAGAAATTGCTGTTTGACGATGAGCTCGACGACTCGTTTATTCGGCCTCGTTTATTTGGGGGTTGAAACGCGCGAGGATGGATTCGTGGGAAGTTTGCGGAACTCTCGAGACGGGCGTGGGAAACGGCGCCGAAATTTTATCATAATTATTTTAATTAACGTCACGAATGCCGTTCTCGCGGCCGGATAGACGTATTCCCGAGTGGCACGGTGAATAAATTAAACTACCACGGGGGAGCACGAATGAATCAGACGGTTTTAAATGCGAACGTCGGGCCCGCTCGTTTTAAGATTCCCGCCTAGTTTTCACGTAGCTACGACGAGCCTCTTCGCACAAAAGGCGTACGTGTTTGAAAAGCGGCGCGCAGCCAGCAGCGCCGCGATATAAAAAAAGGCCGGATTTATGAATATCGCGAGGAAGAATATGCGTTTCCCGCCTTTTCGTTTATGTAGAACGAATCTTCGCGTCGAAGAAGCGGCAGTTTAATTACGGCGATAACGTGGAATTGTGGGAATCTGTTCGTTATTTTCCTCTACCTGTTCGTAATTTCGGGAGTCATGGGGAGTACAGGGTTGAAAGAGGATGATAGGTGTTCGAGTATGGGAAAATATGAATATCGTATGTGGGAGAGATGTTGAGAGAAGAGGTACAGATTTTCCATCGAAGAGGGTCTTTGTTATTTTGTTATATTTTTCGTTGTGATCGTATAGAGCAACATTTTATTTTATGTGGAGAAAAGGGAATATTTTAAGCAGGGAGAATATTTAGATTCGATTTTTTAACCCTTTGAACTCGAAGATTTCTTCGTTGCGAAGATGCAATTCGAAGATCTTAAATTTTTATCAGCTTACTGATACTCTTTATGCTGAAATTAGAAAAAGAAAATTGCGAATTTGCCTGAGAAAGGAACGAATAGAATAAGTTTATCTCGATGTTATTAATATAATTATTATCAGCTGTTGTTTAAGTTATAGCATTAAAACAAACGGCGACGGAGAGTCACCTCTCGAGTGCAAAGGGTTAATAAAATAAATTTGTGAAACCTCTTCCTTCAATGCAGACATTTAAAAATAACAGGGTTCTCTGAATTTTTAATTGTTTTCTCACGATTCAGATAAAAGTAGATTATCATGATCTATATAATTTTATCTCAGCAAGTTTTAAATAGACAATTGCATTGAAGATTCAGTAACATTTTACTGTAATATAAGATTAGTATAAAGTACCCTAAGAGAAATTTAATAGAAAAATGAAGAACTATATACGAATTTCTATAATACAATGACACAAAATTTATTGTCACATTTTCCCTTATCATAAATTCCTACAAATGATCCAAATTTTGATCTCAATTGTAGTACAAATATAAATATATTCCTTACCCTATCCACATTTTTTCATACGAAGTTCTACAATATTTAATGCAAAATAAAATATCACGCGAACCCAAGAATGCTCAAAATTTCGATCTTCGTTGTTACATAATTTTATGTAAAACGTTCTCATATAAAAAAGAATTATTACACGCGAATTTCCTCGATATTATTGTATATCACAAAGGAAATTATTATATATTTTCTATCCTATCTACGCAACCCCAAATATCCCCCAAAATATCGCCCAATTCGCATAACCGATCCACTACCAAAATTCGCGAAAACGGTCGCAGAAACCTCCCTATCTTCGAATCGATCATTCGATGACGAATAAAACTCGGGCCATAGCCAAAGCGCAAACCCCATCCCTCGATATCGACCACTGAAATCTCTGCGACAACGGTTCCTCAGTGTACCGCAACCGCAGACACAGAAATGACCGCAATTGATTTGCATAGCCATACAGAGAGCCGCATACGATTGATCCTCTTCTTACCTGTAGACCGATGTACCGAGGTCCTCGCGGTACCACAGCACAAGGTGCACCGAGTCGCCCTCGTGGGTGGTTGATATGTCGCATGGAAGGTACGTGGGATCTCCGACCAGCGCCACGATGTGCGATATGGGTACTGAAACAGAGAAACACGTGATCCGTGAGTGAAAATGGCGCAACGATTGACATCCCACGGCTCGAAGCTCGATGATCTCGCGGTGAAATGATCGATATTTGATCGACGAGCTTCGAGGACGCAGCAACCACAATTCTACAGCTTTTCAATGATATTTGATTCCAAATTGGTTTACTTATTTATATTATACACCGTGACATCCTGACAGCAGGAGCCTCAATCTCTACCAAAGCATCATAAAACACACCTAGGCAATGATTACAGTGGTCCCAATTTGCTTAAACATTCCTCACCATCGAAAAACATGGAAATCAGTACAAATACCCTTAACAGGTATAACAACTAATAGGGTTGAAATTTAATATGACTTTTCGAATTTTAGAGAGAAATTAATTACATCGTGTATAAATTAATGATTGAGTAATAGTTGTATAACAACTGTGCGTATTAATTAATTAATTAATTAGCAGAAATAATGAAACAGTGCGAATTAAATTCGGACTGACATCGCGAAAATAAGATAATAACAGAAACCAAACTATGGCATCGCGCAAGTTTAATAATACAAATCCGAGCAGTTTCACAACTCCGACAAATTAGAGCTCGTAATTAGTACACGAATGTCTGACGAATTTTAATTTCAGCTTTCCCCGAAAAGGAGCTTTAAATGATGAAATATTATTCTTTCTACCGACTTATTTTTGTATTCGATAATTTATGCACCATTTTAGAGACATCCCGTATATCCATTTAAACTTTTATTTTCGAAGCTTGGACATTGGCATGAATTTCCAAATTTATTTTCCTCAAAAACAAATTTTTAAATGAACAAATTTTTATTCCTCCTTTCCGCCTTATTTTTACACGTAAATTCACTATGCAGTTTGCCATTTGTACTACAATTTTGGTACATCCTGTATACCCATTCGAATTTTTACTTTGGAAGCTTGAACCCTGGCATGAATTTGCAAATTTATTTCCCTCGAAAACGGATCCTTGGACGTAGAAATTTTATTTTTCCCTTCCACCTTACTTTCACGAATTGCTACCAGTTGCAACGCCATTTTGACACACCCTGTATACCCGTATTGAAATTTTTACTTTCGAAGCTTGGAGGCTGACAGGCGCAAAAGGAAAGAATAAAAATCGTATTATACATGACAGGATCCCGTGAATAACCGAATTAAGCAACACACGCGCACTGCCACTCGACTGGGGTAAAATATAAATCGCGATTATACCCTGGAAAACGTTCCACGGGGACATTTTTCTGGTTTTCCGAATTCTGCACGTGCCCCGTGGCACCTAGTCGCATAAACATGCAGGTGTGCATTACGGGGACGTTGCACGAGCTACTGCTCTCGAACAGGGTGGCCCATAAATCTTAAGTTCGCTCCTTGATCCGAGTCGAGGGACCCTGCGAGATATAAATCACCATTCGGGGCAACGCGGCCGCCATATTTCCCTCGGAACCTCATCGCCGTGCGAGAATTTATTCTCGCGACAGCAAACGGCCATCGAGTCGGGACGATTATGCCATTTGTTGCGTCCCGAATGCTGCAACACTCTCGATTGGAGCTTCGGGGGGTTGCATAACCCGCTTTGTTCGCGCGACAGGATTGAGGATGCGGTCTAATCAAGCTTAAGTGATCTAGACTCGATTAGGGCTTCGAAACGATCGCGAAGTGTCACGTATCGATTGTGACACCGTTTACCGATTTCAGGGAAATATCACTATAGGGTATATATTTCTACCCCTAACTGTTGGTCATTTAGGAATCCCTAGAATAGTAACTGGCTATGACAATTCATCGATATAATTTAAACTTAATATATGGTAGAGACTCGGGATATGGTGGTAAATACGGACTGCTATTTACTTAATAATAATAATAATAATAATAATAATAATAATAATAGATTAACCCTTTGCACTCGACGATTTTTTGGCTAGAGAAGAGTAGAAATTCAAAGATTCTCCACTAAAATACTGACGATACCTTTTTCAGTAGTAAATAAAGAATTGTATAATAATAGAATTGTAGAATTATTTGATTTCGATACCTCGCACACTGTGGGATTACATTAAATTTGATATATTAATTAATATCGATCATCCAAATTTTATGAAATGGTGACTGAGGCTCACCCCTCTCGAGTGCAAAGGGTTGACAATATGTGGATGACGATTAAGCATACGAATCTATATCGACTACAACTTAAGGCTACAATTCAACTCAACGACACAATGACAATTCAGCCTGTTACAATTAATGGCTCACAACTAAAACACAACTAAGAACTCCTGTCAAGAACTGTCTCTCAAGAATTCTCTCCCAATCACCTTTCCCAAGAAATATTCACTAACCACTTTTGCCTTCTTTTACATCTTCCCTAACTTGTATACGTTTTCCAAAAGCCTCCTCTAACATGACCAAATATGGTCATGCTAAGGGCCTGACGCATCTCCGGACTTTTTCCGACCGACCTGGCCCTCCAACCCTCGGTGACTTTCTAAGCTAAAGTTACCTATGCACGAGATGGAAATCCTGCGATATTACAATATGGTTACTTGAACATCGTTGACACGAATCAGATCAGGTTTTCACCTATAAATTCCTTAATATATGAGATTATATCTCTCGAAATACTTTCTATATTGAATTTAATGATACTTAGATTAACTGTAAGGCAACATTGTGGCACTATACGTCAGGAGCTTCATTCTACGTTACATGGTTCATATAATTGAATTAATCGTGTAATAGTGTTCATATAATGTCCAATAATAATGTCCAATGTCTATTCTTTTATTACTATGTCCCAAGCACTCTTTGCTTTCTCTCAGGACCTTACCTGTTCCATTTCCATGTAACTAATGTCAATAAATTTTATTTTCGTATTAGTTGTCTATACCTATACGTGACGTTCAATCGACTCCATACAACTATTGGTAACTGTTTCGCCCTTCCATTAAAATTGAAAAGTAACATCGCTTTAATTATTAACACCAACAATATTTTTATAAATTGCTAAAATATAATAAAATCCCGCGATAAATAACAAATAACAGATTCATCGCCGTTCGAAGGGGTTAAACGTATACCTAACTTAATTTTTACATCCACGGTACACATGAAATAAAGTAATGAAAGGCCGAAGCCAGAACTGAGCTATCTGAATATTCACGAAGCGGAATAATAAATATTTGATCAACACGAAATACAAAATCAATTAGTCGAGGAAAATTTGTACCGTGGGGTATCGAATGTTCCCATTCATTCGATTATTTTTTCTCATTACGTATTAAACACCGTATTTTCCATTCATCGCGCGAGTCATTTAATATCCCTGTAAGCCGGCAGAAAATTACAATACGAAATTAAAATACAAAATTATAATACGAAATTACGAGACATAATTCCATTTATTATACCGAAAGAATTAATTTCGGAGCCGGTATCGATCCCGGAATATTTTATTCCAAGCTCGTTTTTTCCCGGACACCCCCTCACCCCTCCTGCGACGAGCATTAATCTCGCCAAGAGATGCAACCCCAGCTGGAAATTGCAACGGCGTTTCGACGAAGCCCGAAAGACACGCGTCCCTCGAACACGGTAATACCGTTCGGCGATGTTCTTGGGGTAGCTCGCGTCGCGAAATCCGCCCTCCTGTTCCACGTCACGCATGGGAACGTTCCTACTTAACCAGTCGTTTCGAGAACAGAAACAACGAGCAGACAGGGAGAGAAGGGGCGTGGGCGAGAGGGAGAGAGAAAAACCGGAAGGACAGGGGAGAAACAGGCGAAAATAAAACGAGACGACGACGTCGTCGTCGTCGGGAGAACGAGCCTCGAGTTGTCCTCCAGTGACCCAGATGCGAGCGTTGCATGTTTAAAGACGAGCGTACGGAAGCGGGAACCGTCGTTGCAGCGTGCTCGCGCCGCTGAAAACGTCCCGCGTTCGACGCGTTATCTTCGAGATAAATGGATATTGGTCGCCGGAGCAAGCGTGGTGAACAAGGTCGGAAACAAAGGCTGGCTGTCGACCACCGCTGAACCGGCTTTATTTATCGCGTGAACGGTATTAATCGCGCGGACGTTGCCCACCTCGCACCAAATTTTCCGATTAACCACCATTGCACCTGTTAGGAATGACGCGGGCGAAGTTAGTTTGCTGCCGGATCGTGGCTGGTTGATTCTGTGGCTAGTTTTTGAGCGAATCGTTCAGTCTATTGTCACAGTTCATGCACTGCGATTGACGAATTTTTAATTTTAGGAAGGAGAAACAGAAAGCAAGGATACTTATAGGGAGATGTCAAGCCGCGTTCTCAGTTCGTACTGTTTAATTTTAAAATGGTTAAGGTAAATTATCAGACCTCAGTGTTAAAAGATACTATTTGCAGATCGAAAATTTATATTGTAGGGGGTTGTTGAATGATGTCGGCTGGCTGCAAGTATCTTCGAGTGGCGATGGTGCTAGAAGGGACAATAGGAACAAGAAGGGATGATGATTTCCTCCCGGGTCTGTTAGAGGACTCGTCAGTAAGGCTGCTTTTGGGAAGGAGAAAGAGAAAGCAAGAATGCTTATAGAGAGATGTCAAGCCGCGTTCTCAGTTCGTACTATTAAATTTTTAAATGGTTGAGGTATATTACCAAACCTCTGTGTCAAAAGATACTATTGGCAGATCGAGAATTTATATTATAGGGGATTGTTGAATGATGTCGGCTGGTCGTAGGTATCCTCGAGTGGCGATGGTGTTAGAAGGGACGGTAGGAAAAAGAAGGGATGACAATTTCGTCTGGGGTCTGTTAGAGGACTCATCAGTAAGGCTGCTTTTGGGAAGGAGAAAGAGAAAGCAAGAATGCTTATAGAGAGATGTCAAGCCGCGTTCTCAGTTCGTACTGTTAAATTTTAAAATGGTTGAGGTAAATTATCAGACCCCTGTGTCAAAAGATACGATTTGCAGATCAAGAATTTATATTGTAGGGGGTTATTGAATGATATTGACTAGTCGCAGGAATCCACGAGTGGTGAAGGTGCTGGAAGGGACAATAGGAAAGAGAAGGGATGATGATTTCGTCCCGGCCTGATAGTGGACTCATCAGTAAGGCTACCCTAGCAGGCCCTGCATTAGATCGGAATGCTATTGGAAGGTTGGGAAGTTAAATGTATCGAAGTTGGAATCCATCTAGTGGAATCTATCTCGTGTGAACGATAATCGCTACAATATTTATAGAAAAGGTTCACCGAGGACTTGCGAGAAACCTAGAATCAGCTTAATTTCAACCCGATAGTGTACCACCGATTTCCTCTCTCACTGACCTTCGACAACCGTTTTTCGCGTGACGAGGTACCTGCCACATGTCAGAAGCATGAGGCATGTGCAAGGAACACGCGAGGTCCGCGAATGTTTGGAGACGACCGTGTTCGAAACGAAGTGGCGTAGGCCAACGCGTAGCGCGGCTAAGATACCGGGATTAAGTGGTATAGGCCGGCATTTAGTCGATTCGATCGCGGCCTCGTAACTTCCGTATCAAGTAGCGCGACCCGGTAATTAGCCGGCCGACGTCTTAATGCGTATAATATCGAGAATTAAGCGGCGCAGCACGCGTAATTAACAGGTGTGCGCCGGCGTTCGTGGCGTAGATTAAGTAGTACGTGTCAATAATTAGCGACACGATAACTACACGCCTCGGGACCGAGATTAAGTAGCGCAGATCCGTATCTGTCGAACCGGTGCGTGAATTATCGGGGCTAAGTGGCGTGGAGTGGCGTGATTAGCGACACTGTTTGTTAAGGATTCCATTCGCTCGGACTGGACAGGCTTCTCTTTGTCTCTGTGATTTTTGTCGAACTGACAGAGGATGGAGGAATGTTGGATTACAGGCAGCTTTCGACATGGTAGTTCATGAAAGTACCTTTTTGAAATATAATTCTTGAAATATTATTTACGAATAGAGGACTTGGGTGAGGACTTGAATATATTGAATACATATGTACAGGGAGCATATTTATGTAGCAAGTATACGTTTTGTTCGGACATGTATGTGTCCTATGTATTACTATTATTATTGTTAGCTTTTTTCGTCGCAAATTCAACGGATTTCACTATTTGTACCTGAGATTTTTAATAAATTAAGTATCCATGATGGATTTGGATTTTGAAAATAATAAAACAGTAAAATAATTTAAAATGCTAAATTACAATTTTATTAGAATTATATTAGAATTAAATTATTATTATTATTACTATTAGAATTAAAAAAGAAATAAATTTTAGAAATAAAATTATTAATACTATTATAAAAGTATTTTTTATTCATTCTTCACAAATCCATTTAGATATTCTCAATATTGGAATCTTATTTTAAATACAATATTATTTTCAAAATTTTGAATTTGTTAAGAATGAGTTAGGTTTCATACTATTTATAAAATGATTCTATCGACGTATCATAATTAGAGAATTAAGTTTTATTCGCCATTTCTTGAACATAATTATAAATATTCGATTCGATCTCCTTTCATATTATTATTTTTGTAACCTAAGTAAGGTGTCCCATTTATAACGCGAGTATTGGGTCTGAGAAAAAATTGTACGAGCGTCCTGACACATACAAGAAGCATATAGAGGAAGGGGAGTTTCGTTCCAAAAACGAAATCGTAAAGAACATAATCTATCTATCTGCATGCATGGAAGCTCGTATAGTAAAATGCAAAATTAATAAAATTAAAAATCGTATGTAAAACTGACAATATATATCTACATAAGATCGTATAAGTTTTATAGCTTGTGCGAGGACTAGTATATTTTATGAATCATGCTATATCTAAGCCCCGTTGTATAAATACCATATTCTTTTTCGTAAATTCACTTTTTTGGTAAAAATATTACCATCTAGTGCTTCCACATAGATACTGCAATGCTGACTTAATTTATCTCGAAACAGAATAAGACTATAAACAAGCTGTCAACTAGATCCGGTTCTCCATCACGACCCCCAACTTCTGGGAATCCTAACTTTCATTTATGGCTCGAACATCCCTTCCTTCCAGCATCTTCAAGTGTTTTCAAGAAAATCTCAGTCACCCTCGCGTCGAGACTACATTATTCTTCCTGACTATCCTACCCTGGTTCAATAGACCCCAAAAACGAGTTCAGCCAACATCACAGTGGTAACGCCGACGAATACACGATTCTTTATTTCTTGCCTTACCTTTTTCTAAAATTTCTACGCGATAAAATATTTCACGAATGCGAAATACAGCAAATCTATGGATCATGGTGATTTAATACAATATTTCGTAAAATTAGACCACTGTGATCTAATATAATATTTCGCAAGTCCAAAATATAGCTAGCCTCGGTTATCGTGATCCAAGACAAAATTTTGGAAATTTTAATCGTCAGAATCCAAGATAATATTCCAAAAATCCAAAAAATAGTAAGTTTTGGAGACTGTGATGCAAGACATTATTCCAAAAATCCAAGAAATGGCAAATTTTGGTTACTGTGATGCAAGAAAATATCCCAATAATCTAAGAAATAGTAAATTTGGTCACCGTAATACAAGACATTATTCCAAAAATCCAAGAAATAGCAAACTTTGATCACTGTGATGCAACATAGTATCCCACAAATCCAAAATGTAGCTAATCTCGATTACCATGATCCAATACACTATTCCATAAATTTCAATCGTCGTAATCCAATGTAATATTCCAGAAACCCCCAAAATAGCAAATTTTGGTCACTGTGATGCAAGACAATATTCCAAGAATTCAAGAAATAGCAAACTTCGATCACAGTGATCCAGTATAATATTCCACGAATTAAAAATATAGCTAACCTCGATTACCGTGATCCCACACATTATACAGTGATCCAGTATAATATTCCACGAATTAAAAATATAGCTAACCTCGATTACCGTGATCCCATACATTATCCATAAATCTCGATCATCGTGATCCAATACAATATTCCAAAAATCCTCAAAATAGCAAATTTTGATCACTGTGATGCAACATAGTATCCCACAAATCCAAAATATAGCTAATCTCGATTACCATGATCCAATACACTATTCCATAAATCTCGATCATCGTGATCCAATACAATATTCCAAAAATCCCCAAAATAGCAAATTTTGATCACTGTGATGCAAGACAATATTCCAAGAACCCAAGAAATAGCAAATTTCGATCACAGTGATCCACTACAATATTCCACAAACCCAAAATATACCTAATCTCGATTACCAAGATCCACTACAATATTCCACAACCCCAAAAATTAACAACTCTCGATCGCAGTGGTCCACGGTTCCCAGCAACTCGCAATCAAGCGGTGCAACATCCAAGAACCTCGCCTTACCCCTCAAGCTTCTCGAAATTAGACCGATAGAATATTCCATTCGCAGATTCCGCGTGCAAGAGGAAATTCGGAACGTTTCTTCGCGAAAATCGACACGGGCCTGTTCGATCCGAGATCCTCAGACGACACCGCGCTGCCGATTTTCTTCTACCAGCGTATTCAGCCTCAGGACTGTCACATCCGTGGATATAGGAAAACAGGTTGCGAGCCGACGGCATTATCCAACCGACGTCTATCAGCCGCGAGTTTCGTCGGATCTCGAAGCAGCAAAATGAATAGGGACATATACAAGAGACGAAGGTTGGATTCGTTCCCTCTGTCACCGGTGAAATATGATTACGGGCTGCTTTATTGATATTCGAGCGTGTTCCATGGGATACCTCTGTCGCTCGCGAATCTTGGACCACTGGATCTCTGGCAGAGATTTATTTTAGGCGCGGGACAAAGGTACCGGTGATATATGCAGTGACTGCTGAGAATATTTGTCAGACATCCTTTCGTGCATGGTTGATCGAGCGAATGTATATGACTTCCGAGCTAGCATACTTGGACCACGATAATTTTAGCCTGATCATGACACTTGGTTTCATTTAGAGGATCACAATGTCACAAAGCAGTTGGAATATGGGGTGACACAAGCTTGGATATATGAATCTTCGATTTATAAATATTTTTCATCCAAACTCGAAGATTTTAGCCTCTTTCTTGAGACTGAATGGAGGAGCATGAATATACACGTGTAATTATGTCTTGGTAATATCTGTCAAATAGTATTTCATAGATGTTCAATTGGACGAATAGATTTGACAATAGACATTTGCTATAACGACTATCCCAAATTTGGAAAATTTTATTTCATGCATTTTTATAAGTTTGGAACACGAGAGTGTGAATGTGGAACAAGAGGAGTATATAATGGCGATTTAATGATGGAAGTTTGCCGAGCTTTAGGATGCGTTTCGCAGATATGTCAAGGGCCACTGTCGAGGGCTAGGTCACTATTAGGCGCCATCAACCTAGATTCGCCCTTCGATATTTAGCGAGTGACGTCAGCATGGCCTGAGTGACAAAATCCGAAATATAAGAGTAGCTATAATAACCTAGAAAACAAAAAACGAGGATTGACAATTCAGAAAAGATTGAGAAAATTATTGTCATAGATTCGTCAATATGAATAACAATAATTTTTCATACTAAAATCGTTTTCTTAGATATCCAATTTTTGTAATATCTCACTAAGTGTTTCTGATTTTCTTTCTTTGAGAAAAGATTGAGAAAATTATTGTTATAGGGTCGTCAATATAGAAAACAATAACAATTTTTCATAATAAAATCTCACTAGGTGTATCTGATCTCCTCTCTTTGAGAAAAGATTGAGAAAATTATTGTTACAGGTTCGTCAATTTGGATAACAATACCAATTTTTCATAATAAAATCGTTTTCTTAGATATCCAATTTCTGTAATATCTCAATAGGTGTCTCTGATCTCCTGTCTTTGAGAAAGATTGAGAAAATTATTGTCATAGGTTTGTCAATATAGATAACAATACTAATTTTTCATAATAAAATCGTTTTCTTAGGTATCCAATTTCTGTAATATCTAACTGGGTATTTCTAATTTCCACTCTTTGAGAAAAGATTGAGAAAATTATTGTTACAGGTTCGTCAATGTGGATAACAATACCAATTTTTCATAATAAAATCGTTTTCTTAGATATCCAATTTTTGTAATACCTCACTAGGTGTGTCTGATCTCTCTTTTCTTATCTCCTCTCAATTTGTCTCCCTCTCTGGTCAAGGTGGCTGCCCTCGCGTCAGGGGTCTTGTCGCTCAGGTTCAGCTGACATCAGCCCTGACAGATATCGAAGGGGCGAGACTAGGTTAATGGCGATCACGCCCTTAACCCCTTCGCTGAGAAGAACATATACATACACGACCTCAAACGACTAGTACCTAATCACTTGATAGTAACTCGCTTCCATTTGCAAGCATCGTGTCGCAATTAATATTTTACTTTCCTCATACACGCACATTATTTCTCCAAAATGCAAAGAATATTTTCAGGTTTCAAGATAACTCTCGAAACAACGCCAATCGTTGCACCAGACGGCTGTCTGAAATTTTCCAAATTTCACCAGCAACAATTTCGTAAGCATGTCAAGAGACAATCACGCCAGCACGCATGTATGCATATGTGGATACTTACATATTGGACCGTATGGAAATTGTTCCCTTTAACGACGCTTTAATTGGACTTTTAATTAATTTTCGCTCCTCCAAGAGGGCCGTGTAATTGTTTCCCGAGCAGTTGTCTAGGGAAACGTTGAATATTTCGCATAGCTTCCGACGTAAATGTTTAATACGAAGGGAGAAATGGAAAATGGAAGGTTAGATCCTAAGTGGACCGACGAATGTCGACATAATGTACACGTAATTACGAAAACATTTAGCTCCAAGTCTTAATGGGCTCGCCTGGCCGAAAACACGGTGGGGACCGGGGGTGGTAGTTTGAAAAAAGATTCAGCTACATAATAATTGCACACGTGGTCTGCGAAAGAGCGGCGCAGCTACGAAATTACGTGCTTCAATTAATTTAAAGCAGACCTTCGCGACCTCGGTTTCATAAACATCGCCCACCATTTTCTTTCCCGACCAAGGCGAGTTTAATTCCTTTTAACCTACCCTCCCTTCCGACGAATTATAATTACCAACGAGGGGGATGAAATTCAATCGAGCGGCATCGCTCGCGAATAGATTCGATCAGTTCCCAACTCCGGGTTTATTGAAAGTGTCTGCTCGCGCAGTGACTTCCGGCGACGCTTCGTCGAGTCCCTGTTAAGATTTGTAACTTAGATTTTCTAGTTATCGTCGAGATTTCAACGCCCTTTGTCCCCAATAGTCCAGGGCGGCTCGATTATTCGCCAATTCTTACAAATTGGACTTTAAATGGAGCTCAGGGAACACCATAATGGCGAGAGGAATATAGTAACAGGGTGGAAAGTGGAATACGAAATGGGATAAATAGAAATTTTCATCTTCATTCATTGCTTATTATCGTGATTCGAATATTCGCCATTTTCTTCGTTCAGTTTGATTCAATTATTCGCGAATACTTACAAATTCGATTTTAATTGGAAATTTGGATATATGATCAAGGTAAGGGTGTAATACTCTAATAAGAAGAAAGATGAAATACAAAATGGGGTGAAGAGGAATTTAGAAGCTCGGTTTTTCCAATTATTCGAACGTGCCCCGTTTCCTTCGTGCAGCTTAATTAAATTATTCGCGAATTCTTACGAATTAGAATTTAATTAGAATTCGTGAAATACGACGGGAGAGAAAGAATAATAAAATAACAGGAAGAAGGGTGGAATATAAAATAGAACAAACAGAGACTTCTGATCCCCCTGTTAATATCGTGATTCGAACGTCCTTCGTTTTCTTCGTTCAGCTGAATTTAATTATTCGCGAATTTTTGCAAATTAGTTTTTAATTAAAATTCGGAGAATCCGGCAAGGGCGTGGAACAGTAACGAGTGGAGGCTGGAATATAGGGTGAAATAAACAGAAAATGTATAGAAAATAAATTGGAAAGTATAGCAGGACGAAAAATGGGTAATTTCGTTGGGGTGTAGAATTTTATTCGGTTTCCCGAGATATTTAGGAAAGTCCTGTAACAGCACCGGTGCAGTTATTAATATTCCCGTGGAACTGAACCGCAACTACGGAGTCCAGGCTGCGAAATAATCTTATTAAAGTATCCGGGGAATATCAGGCAGCCTTTCCACGATCGTCAAACGATTCACCCGTAGGAATCGTGGCCACGAGCATGAAACCCTTCGCGCAAAATAATTCCATGTCGGCACCTCGGCTTTCATTCGAAAACGTTCGCGCGTATATCGCCTTTTGTTCCTATTTTTACACGTGAATTAATTATACGAGCGAAAAAGGGAAGAGGGAAAGATTTATGAGGTACGAAGCGAGGAAGGAGCATGTTGGTATCGCTCTCACGACGATGCGGGTTGTAAAATATGCGTGGTACTTCGTGTGCAGAAACTGAGCGTATCGCCGTGAAGATTAAATAAAAGTCCAGGTTTGCTGTACCTTTGAAATATTTTTAAAATAATCCACGACGTATTATAAGTTAATGAAACGCTTACGAGCCTACCCTGGCATTATAACTCGTGGCACGAAGATCATGGCGAGGATCGGAATTGCGTCGGAGAAATGCAGTGGTTTGAGATGTCTATAACAATAAAACAGGTCGGTGGAACCCTTACCGTAAACCCTCGCAGTTCCATTTCCTCTCCTAGAAATTCACGATCGCGTTTCTACGCACGAGCTGTGTCCTTATCCTTTTCCGAAAGTGTTTCAAGCCTATCGTCCACATTTTTCTGGAACCGATAGAAGTTTGCAGGTAGAGATTTAGCCTAGCTCTATGACTGGTCCAGAACAATTTCACAACCGATCAATCTCTCAACTCGAATCCCTAGAAGTTCAACAAAACTATCCCAATAACTTCGACACTCCTATTCTACCAGACCATCCCATAACGGTCAAAAGCTTTAGTCAGTTGCAAAGTCAGTCTGTTAGGGTTTACACTCAAGACAGGCTCAAGATTGTATCACGATTGAACAGGTACTCGATACGAAATCCTAGGAATTTGAGAGAAGCACCTCTGATAAAATATTCGATAGAGCACCCAAGAGCATCTGCATCGCCGCTAGATCTCCCCATTCACCTCTGCTCTTGAAACAAGTCCAAGCCTATATCACGCGCAGCCTATATTTCGATATGAAGCTACAAAAATTCAATATGAGTGTCTCTACAACCTCGACGTTCTTATCTCAGCAAACCATCTGAAAACGAAGCACCCGGAAGCTCCTATTCAACCGCCAGCTCTCCCTATTCAGGTCTACCCACGAAACTGGCCCAGCACTATATCGCGATTGAGCAATACCTCAGCACGAAACACCAGAAATTCGATAGAAGTATCGCTATAACCTCGAGATCCAACAAATGTTATTTCAGCAAACCACTTCAGAATGGAGCATCCAAGAGGTCTCTACTCAGTCTCCAGCTCTCTCTCTTTAGGTTCAATCCAAGACTCTATCGTATTTCTTATGGTGAAACTGCAAAAATTGAACAAAAGAATCTCTGAGTCTTCCATATTTTCATCTCGTCTAGTCATCTCACGAGGAAGCACCCAAGAGCACTTACTTGCTCTTCATGTAATTTTATTCAGATTTATCGATGGAATAGGTACAACACAACGTCACAAATTCTATTCTTCAACGCGAGGTCACAAAATTTCATCAAAAGTATTTCCAGGACCTCAACTTCACCAAATCTCATAAGAAAGCACCCAAGAATTCCTACACAAAAGTATCTCCACGTCTTTTATATCTTCATCTTATCAGGACATCTCACGAGGAAGCATCCAGGACTCCCTGAAGAGTCTCCAGCTCACCCCACCCAGGATCACAAAAGGGTACCAAGACCAAACTACACAAATCGTCTATTTCCATTGAATAACAGCATCCTACTAATCCCTTATCATTCATTATTCAGGTTTATCCATAGAACAAGCTCAAAACAACGCCACGAAACCTATTCCTCAACGCATGCATCCTACTAATCCCTTATCATTCATTATTCAGGTTTATCCATAGAACAAGCTCAAAACAACGTCACGAAACCTATTACTCAACGCGAAGTCACAAAACTTCGCCAAAAGTATTTTCACAATTTCAACTTCGCCAAATCTCACGAGGAAACATCCAAGAATCACTATACAGGAGTATCTCCACGTCTTGCATATCTTTATCTCATCAAGATATCTCAGAAGGAAGCATCCAAGAGCATTTACTTGCTCCTCATCCAATTTTATTCAGATTTATCCATAGAACAGGCCCAGAACAACGTCACAAAACCTATTGCGCAACGCGAAGTCACAAAATTTCACCAAAAGTATCTCCACGACCCCCACCTCACCAAATCTCATAAGGAAAGGCCCAAGACCCCTGCAAAGCCTCCACCAGCCCACCCCATCTAGCTCCATAAATGGCTACCAAGACCAAACTACACAAATTGCTATTTTCCATCGAATTAAAATATACTTTTTCGTACCGGAAGTCGCAATCGATGCTCCAGGAGAGACCACGAGAGCGTAACACTCTCTCTCTTTCTCTCTCTTCTCTCTCACTTGTCCGAAGCGTTGCGAGGCCTCTCGAGCTCCGGGCTCGTTCATCTGGCCGCGGTGTAAACGCACGAAAAGCCGAGTTGACGTTTCACGGCGCCTATGAACGGGCCGCGTGCAGCATGGCCGCCGCGGCGTCATGCTGTTTGTCATATCGCGGGAAACGTGTACATAAACGGCTGTCGAGGTGGCAGCCAGAAGCGCACCGTGCCGCTCGAATCGATATTATCAGCCGAGAGAGGAACGCCTATGCTCAGGACGCAGTTCCGATTTTATCACACCGGACCCCAGCACGGCCGGTGATTAACGCACGGCGTTACGAAACCGTGCGTGCTGGCCGATCTCCGGGGATGATTTCGGTGATCTGGATGAAGGGCAGGTGGCGGAAGATGAACGCGGTGCTCGCCCAAGTTTCGACTGCAAGCCTGGGATTTGCAGGTGTTTGAATCATGAACAGGTTTTGTGGTGATTCGGTGCTTATACCGGCTGAGCGATGAGTTCTATCTATATCGAAGCAGCTGCTGTCGAGGCTGATTGCGTACTATACGTTCGGAATTATTGCGTGGCATTAGGGTATTATGAAATATGGCAGATACCCACTATAGATACCCTGATTATTTCAGGAAAAAATTGGACAAAGATGTATAGCAAATGAGGATTTTGCTAGCTCAGAAATGTTCATTAGTTAAAGCATCGTTGAGATAATTTTGAATAGCGTTAAATATATGGTGAAATTAGGAAAAGATTCGATTTATATATAAACGAGGAGGTTTTAAGAAAATCCTGAATTCTTGGCACACTGTGTATGTGATTATTGTAACATCGTTTTAATTTATAAATACTGGGACTATCTGGAAAAATTTTGTATGATCATATTAATTAGTCTCAGACTAATAATCATCATTGAGGCTAACGAATCTTCAAGAAAATAATATAGGTGCATAATTAGACTAAAAAAAGAAAATTAGGATTTTCCCATTAATATAGGGTTTATATTGATAATCTTTAGAAAATTTTTTAAAATATTACCAGAGTTGTAATTTGTAATTATCATATAATATTAATTAGTCTCAAATGAGGATTGGGGCTAACGAATCTTCAAGAAAATAATATAGGTGCATAATTAGACTAAAAAAAGAAAATTAGGATTTTCCCATTAATATAGGGTTTATATTGATAATCTTTAGAAAATTTTTTAAAATATTACCAGAGTTGTAATTTGTAATTATCATACAATATTAATTAGTCTCAAATGAGGATTAGGGTAATCGAATTTTCAACAAAATAGTATGAACGTATAATTAGGATAAAAAAGGGGAAGTAGGGGCAATTTTCAGAATTTTTGGAAAATTTAAAAAAATATTATCAGATTCGTAATTTTTAATTATCACAGATTCGTTTTAACCCGTCACCAATATACCCTTAACAATGAACTATTATTTTTCGTCGACAATGTTCCATGTTTGAACAATTTTTTACGTCATTATGTTACATAAGGCGAAGTCAAAATATTCGACAGAAATCGTGAAATTTATGGATTCGATCTCGGGATAAATTTTAAATAGAAACGTCGCGTTCCAAAAATCCTGAGCCTCGTATCTGTCACCCAAAGCGTGTTGGATTTGTCCGTCAGACGCGAGTATGCTCAAATATTCCTGGGCTAGTCGAATAAGTTGCTCGACCATCGATTGATATATCGGAGAGAATTTTTGGAATTTCGAAATGCGCGATGGGAATATTGTCAGTGACGTTTCGCGAACTTTCACTGTCGTTTAAGCGATTGTGTGAACGGAAGTTTTGAGCACGCCGATGATGGAAGACCTCGTAGTAATCGATGGCTGTAAAAACTCGAGAATTTTCGAAAAAAATAAACGCATAAAATATTAACAGTAATACTGCCAATTCTCTCCGTCCCCTTTTTCACCGTTTCACGCGATCAAACATTTGCACCAATCCATAATAATTGATAGATTAATATTCCCTCCTTCATCAATTTTATTAATTCTTCCCGAAGATTTTCTTAGCAAAAAAAATTAATTTTCCAAAGTAGAAGGGAAATACTATATCCTCTTCAATTTATTTTTACAGAATCGATGAATTCTTTTCGTATAAAAATTCAGAAAATTCGTCGATGAAGCGAGTTTTATTTCTAATTATTAAAATACCTAAATACGCTAAAATATTTAAATAAATTAAAATACTTAATACGTTGACTGCCACACACTTCTATTCATAGGATATAATGAATTATTATATAATATGCTGAAGAACAAGGAAAAATCGTGCACTTTCCATTTTACAGTGTTCTCTATTTATTTATGTTATCAAAATTTTCAAAAATTAGTTGGTCACTGGCGACTATTATGACAGTCAACGTGTTAAAAATCCAAGAAAGTTGACAAACGAAAATTTGATATGAAAAATTCTACATACACGAATCGTTAGGTCAATTACAGTCGCCATTTTGTCTACGAGTCTGCTGGATCCTCGAGAGTGGATTTCCACCATTTTATCGCAGACAGTGAAACAAAGTAATGAAACTAATAGGAACTCGTTATTGAACGATTGCAAATATCATTGCGAAATAATATAATTAATCGAATAAAACGCTCCTCGAGCACCCCGTCCGCCATTATATCAAACGAATCGGATATTTCAGTAAAGATTATGCCGTTATCGCTACAGATCTCGGTAAAAGCTGATACCATCGATCATTGTTACCGGAAATATTATGAATTTATTTATATAAATCGCAAATTGCTGGATGCATGGGCACGTTATACAATCTCCGCCATTATATCTTCGATTACATTCTCTCGATGGCTACACGATTCATGAAAACGTTTAACTTCGCTTGTAAAATATAGAGTTTCCATAAATTTTTGTCCGTTTTTTGATTTGTCGTGTTTACACAGCCAGGTATCGCTGTGTGCCCATAAAAAGGGGTCTTTCAGGTGTTTCGATGAATTACGTTCACTCTTGTCGTTCCATTGCGATATTTTCTTTTGTCACCATCGACTGTTCGAAAGTTTCGAGAATTTCACATCGACGCGGGATCAATGATAGATCGACCATTAGTCGAGTGTGTGATCCCTTGTAATAGAAATAAGGAGTAACATTTGTCACGCTGGTGCATAGTTGTGTGCATCTTTGCGTTACCAGAAATTTTTCAGTATGTATTCCAAATGAAATATTTAGGGAAATTTTAATTAATAGGATTAAACAATGTTTATCGTAATTCTGTGAAAAATATGTGTAAAATCAGTATATTCTTTATTATATACTAATTTTATATTTAACAAAATATAATAAATGTAAGGAAATGAAATAGTTTGGAGATTTCTTTTAGTCTCTCTTCACATTGCACACTATAAGTATCTAATGGTGTTTAGATATTTTAATCTCGTTGTTTTCCTTTTTTTCAATGATAATTTCCTCCAACTAACTGCAATCGATCTACGTCATTTATCCTGCTCGTCAGTAACATTGTTATTATTTCAGTGACGTCCATTTTACCATTTCTACCACGAAACGTGTTAATTAATTTCGTACGGTTCCGAGATATCGTTTTAAAATATATCGTCTTTCATTCCAAAATCCCCCCACCACCCGCCGCCCCCCCGGAAAGTTTTCGGAGGGAGTTAACGAACCACCGAGCCTCGATACGGGAAATAAGCAAACGGCAGTTCGTTTGAAACGGACACAAGAGATTACATGCACACGTTACGAAGTTCGCTCCGCCAATGTAAATTGACTCACCAATTTGCACAGTATACTAATTCTAACCGTTTCCCCTACACGTCACCGTGCTGTGACTGTTTTCGGAGAAATTCGTCAGAGAATGGCTACACCAGCAGCGAAACTGTAGAAATGTCAGGTCGCATGTTAGCTCTGCTCGCGGCATTTCGAATAAAATAACGGCGGCAACGTTTAATAGCAAAGTGATATCATAATTCAGACGAGTCGGTCAAATCGAGGCCAAACAGAGAATGGAAACCCGAGGGGTAGTGATTGAAAGTGTGTTTTTCGTATCGAAATAAGCTCTTTATTTCATTAATCCTTAACGGCATGGGTTTTTCGTTTAATCGTATAAATATACGAGATGGAAAAATAGAGGCTAAATTTGGAGATAATATTCGATGATAAAAACGAAAATTTATTTGCTTGTTTTGCTTATAGAAAAATTGACCTGTTTACGTTTATCGTGATAAGTATATGACATGTACTATATATTACATAGATATCTTTTTTATATGTGTACGTATATATATATTTCTCTCTTTTCCTGGCTAATTTTGGCCAATTTAGTAAATTCTTTCAAAATTGGTCAATTTTTACATACATCGTTGGACTAACATGCCTACATAGTCTTTAATTCCGGTTTTACGATTTTTGTTGTTTATTCCATTAATTTCATACTCTTTTTCTTACTTATTTCGTATCAACTTCTACTTTGTTTCTTTTCGTTACACGTTAATGACGAATATTTGATTGATCATAGCAATTGCAGACTGTTTCGACAATTCTGTTCTATGATTTCTTCTTCAGAAAAGTGTACAGAATACGATACAGCGTAGCAAATCCGCGTCAGACGAAGAACTTATAAAAATGCAAGAATAGCGCGGAGAAATAAATTTGCAAAACCGATGATACAGAATGACTAGAAATCACGGAATTCCGCAACGCAAACTCGCAGGGTCTGTGCGCACCGCGAACGACCATTTCCATCGAAATTCATGCGCGCTAATTCCGTTCAAACGCAGCCCGCAACACGCTAATCGAGCAAAATACCGTTATTTGTTTCGAGCACGCTATTTATTACAGATTAACGAGAAAATTCGGCAACGATAATTTATGCGAAAGTAGTTCGTGGCCGAGATAGCATCGCTTAATTAAATCGTTTGCGACTGGAAATCTGCGCACCACCCTTTCTGCACCACCCTCGGACCTCGTGCAGCCACTGGCACAACGACAGTCGTGTTTGCTTGGGTTATTAAATATTCATTACATAATAATTCCGGACACGTAGCCCCGTATTGACCGAACGATCCGCGATATCCTACTTCGAGGGGTGACTATGCCGTGGACGCGTTTTTCTACGGCCCTGTAATTTAATAATACCATTCGCTGGTTCGGAATAAGACCACGGGGCCATCGACACGTTGAGTACCCCAGTTGACCGTGCACATTACCGGAAATGTGCCTGGTATCGCGTGGATACCGGAATTTACTTGGCTAATGAGACCGCGGAAATTCATAAGTTTGAATTTCGCGCGCAAACCTGTACGCCGCGAACCGCGGTAATCTCGCGCTCGACGATTTATTCGACCTTTTAACGGTAACGGAACGACTTCCGTCGTTCTATCAGTGACGATAAAATATCGGAATTTCGATCGCCATAATGGCCGCACCGTGAATTTTGCGTTGTGCGTCGTTCAGGATTGAAAGGTTTTATAATGGCCGAACGCGTGCGTCAGTGCATGTACAATCATGGTAACCGTTCGAAATGTAGCAAGAAGTTTGCTCGAACTACCCAGGGTTCTGCACTCTTGGCTGTTGTTAACCAGATTTTGCTTCTACGCCAGGCGTTAATGTACCTACGATGCGAGATTCTGTGTAACATGGTCGCGTGTGCTCGAGGTCGTTTATAGCTGTTCTGGGAACCATGGAATTGTAGTCATAGGGTATAGAAATGAGTGAAGAGATTGGGGAAATTAAGGTACTTTAATTTGAGTATATCGAGTATATTAAAAATAAAGGAAAATAGGGAAATGTTTATCCTATTATTTTTAATATGAGAGAGAATATAAATTTTTCTGTAAATATTTTGAAAATGAAAGGATTTATGTGGAACATCTGTCCATTGTAATACACCCCATCCAATAGAAGTTTTAGATTTAACGTAATTTGGTTTAGTTATAATATCATCAGAGAATATTCAATATATGCTAATACTGAGCGTACTGTAGGTTGAGAATCGCTGGTTTGGGGTACTACGTTAGTAGATAAACGTTAAGAGTTAATTATTGGTTATCTTTCACGAATGAATATATTCGGCGAAGGAGACTGGGGAACAGAGAAAGAAAAAACCTGCCTTTGCAATAGAACTTTGCAATAGAATGGTTAAAGAAAATTACACATACCGACTGTCGAAGAATTCAGAACAGCATTAAAGAATTACGAATACGAAAATTCTAGAAGTCAAGCCATTTTTAATTACGCCTACGCAACTTAATCTAACCCAGAAATATCCTTCTAGTATCTTCTCCTAGTATCTCCTACTAGTGAAGTCAAGAGATAGAAATAATAACTTCAAATGCAGTATTTCTAATTAAAAAAAACCCAAAAATAATATTTTAAATCGTGGTACTTACAATTGGATGTACTTTTAAATGCGAAAAAATCACTCGAAGAAACTTTTCACAAGCTAATCGCACGACCGCGTTCGGACTGTTCCGTCGCGACTCGTGAGACGTCGCGAATGTTCGGGTGAAGTCGTGAAATCATCGTGCCTCGTCGGAATGTAGCGAACGTATGATCTAGGCTTATCGCGTGGTCCACTACGTTCGCGTGACACGAATAAAAAGGGTGGGGGTATAAGCCCAGATGTATCGGATGCTGGCTCTCCGGAGAACGCCACGAATCTGATCCTTTTCGAATGATATTTACGCTCCCGGGTATTTCCTTGCCGACATGACCGTGGATATACGCAATCGGATTTAAAGCGATAGCGAAGGTTCCCGATGGAGATGCGCGGTTATTGCTCATATCGGAGGTAAACCGGCTCTGTTGAATCTTTTACCGTCCACGAGAGTCGGTTCTCCAAATCCGCTCCTCCGCGTTCCTGCCTCTCAGCCTGACAAACGACGACTGGCCAAACGCACAATTCCTCCGACAGATGGCGGGAACAGTTAGACGCTCAACGTGCAGCTACTTAACGCGTGTTTTCAACGGGATCGATGATGGATGAAATAGCGGCAGAAGTATTTTGTCCGTATAATGGAGTCTTGGGATGAAAAATGGAATCACGGAAGAAGGAAATTTGGGTGAATCGTTAGATCGTGGAGAATTAAAAAAGAAAGAAAGAAAATATAATATCCAATTAATTTTAACGGGAAGATAAAAATACTACTATCTCACAATTATTAAATTCTTACTTAACACGATACTAATAGCGACTTCACTTATCCAATGTCTAAAAATACTCATCAAATACCGTATTTTTAAATTAAAAGATTATTAAATACATTAAAAAATTTCTAAAAATTGTACTTACTCGTTAAAATCTACCATTAATTCGTAACTTTGGTTGACCAGTATATGTTTCCGGATTAGTAACGTATTCGCAAACATGGTCGCCGTATGAAGGAGGTTAAGTCACTCTGCTGCGTATCCAACTTTAATTTTCCAACTCGAGCAAAATCCTACGTATATTCCACACTTTTCTCTACAACTTATTAATCCTCTAGAAACTTTCCAGTCCCAGTCGCGTCGTCCAAATACATCGGAGGAGCTATAGCATTGGCCTGTCTCCCACGAACTAACTAACAACCGAAACTTCTGCGAAGGATCTTGGAACTGTACCCGGATGGGAATCGTATCGAATGGAGAAGTCGTACGAGTCGTGCATGCGGTTTCGTTGCATTTGACGTATTGTTGACCGCTAAATTGGCGCCATAATTGAACCGTCGAATATAATCACGGTGCGGGACGGCTTGGTTATTATTTCGGAAATTACGCGTCCGGAAGTTTTAATTGGTTAATCACGATGGGCCGATCGAGCATGGGGTTCTATGACGCAAATCAAGCCAGGTTTCGCAATCTTCTTCGAAATTCGCCAACCAGGGCAAATGTTCCACAGTGCACCGTTTACTTTTCTCGACTGAAGCTAATTTCGCGGGACACGCTCCAAGTTCCAGACCCTCCACGATTCTTCCGACTAACCTGCTTTCATTCTTCATCTCTCCTAACAGTTATCCCAGACGTTTGTAGGAAATTTCAGGAAAGGATCTTGAGAGTCGGTTGTTGGAGCTGTTGAGTCTGTTAGTCGTGGTATCATTTGTTTCGTGACTCGTGGCAAGGAAGTCTATGAATTTAGTAACGTAGATCGTGATATAGATGCCATATTCTGCGGTCGAAGCCAGGAATGATCAACAAATCAATCTTGAACTGATTTTCTGTCGATGATAGCCGACAGGAGACGATTTCCACGCGCAGACGCAACTTATTGTCATGGATATAACTGAAGCTCCTTAAAATGAGAGTTCTATTTTCCAACAAAAGATAGACCAGCTGTGGACTAAATTATCTCAAGTGAACTCACTACAAATCTTTACGAATCTTTAAAAATACGAGAAATAAAGAAAATATTGTAGGGGTCCTCCCCCACGGTTACTGTAGTCAGTTGATGGGTTCCTTGGTGTAACGTTAGTGTTGGAGGGGTAGAAAGGAAAAGGAAGGGATGCGTTTCGTCCTGGGCCAGGTGGTGGGCTTATCAGTTAGGCTACCTAGCAGACCCTGCCTTAGACTGAGAATTCGAAAGTCTGGGAATATTATATAGAGGAAGCAGGGAGTTCACTAAGGACTTCTAAGAAAATCCTCGAACCTCCTTGAACCTAGGATCCATCAATTAGCAAGGCTGACAACAATGATCGCCATAATATAAGGAATATTCTCTTCACGAGCAACGGGAATTAGTCTAACGAGGCCCCTAACAAGAATCAAATGGAAAATTCAGTTCGTGTGTTAATGCGACCACACGGTCGAAATTACAGCGATGTAATTTTCATTTGGCGATTAGTCGGACAGTTGCAGCAAATTTTGCGAAGACAACGCACCGGATGGAATGCAATTTCTATCCAGCATCCGGAAAACTGATACCCCACGGACGTATATGGCACTTATTATCCCTGTACCGCGACCCGAGTTTGCTCTATGCGATACCGACCTGCGTTTTTAAAGTGTCTTACGTGCATCGCGTCCGTCCCGAGTTTGATGGTCGAACTGGCATAAAATATTTTATGCGAATTCTCGAGTGCTGTTACTCGGTATCGCGGCACACGCGGGAATAACATGGCACCGGAGCCCGGCAGAAGCGTGTTTATCCCAGCGAGTCGGCGTCGCGTTCGTTTTAATCGTGTTTGTTTCCACGGTGAAAATCGTTCGAGTCGCGAGACGGCTGCAATTCATTCACGAGTCGAAAATACCAGCAGTCAGCGGCGCATTTTAGCGTGCAGACGTTAGGAGAGCAACCGTGCCAGTTGTCTCGCGTCGAATTTAATTCTCTGAGCTTTTCCCTCTGATTTTTGAGCGGCGACCAATTGCTTCTAGCTCCATTCGTGTTTTAATCATCGTCGATCCGATTTATCCTCCTCTTCGTCTCGCAACGTTCCTTCGATGGATTCTCTCGGATTCCGGGCTCTCCTGATCTACCAGATCCTTAATTACGTGAACGAATTCGAATTTAAGTAGAATCCTTCGAGGATTAGTTGTCTTAATAGGATAAATTCAGTATTAACTTTGCAACTCGAAGATCTTCTGCCTAATTCTTAAATCTTGAAAATTTTTCCACGAATATTAATTATTGGATAAATAATTACTATATTGTAGTATCGCAGAATTTCTACCTCGTGCATAGGTGACTTTAGTTTGGAAGGTCGCCGTGGGTTCGAGGTTATAAATAATTACTATATTGTAGTATCGCAGAATTTCTACCTCGTGCATAGGTGACTTTAGTTTGAAAGGTCGCCGTGGGTTCGAGGTCCAGGTCGGTCGGAAAAACCCTGGCGATGCGTCAGGCCCTTAGCATGACCATATTTGGTCATGTTAAGGGCGGCTTTTGGGGAATATATAAAGAAGGCAAAAATGGTTAGCGAACAGTTATGTTGGGACAGTTCTTGGGTAGAGTTTTTGAGGAGTCTTTAGAACGGAGTTGTATAAGTTGTTAGTCGTTTAGTTGTATTTGTGTTGTGGAATCATGCTGTAATCTTGAGTTGTAGCTGTAATAGTTGATCTATCTATATTCGTAGAGTTTATCGTAACCAACCATTGTCAATCCATTATTATCAATTAATAAATAGAGTACAATTATTTACCACCATCATAGACTCTACAATATTATTATAACTATATTAGTATATTGTATTATATATTACTATTATACTGTAATATATTACTATTATTATAACTATTATTACTATATTACTATATTATTGGATAAATATAGTTCGATTAAATTAATTTTTTACAGATTTGCAAATCGGTAACGAGAATAATTAACAACCCAGGAACGGTTCTGGTAAAATTCTCAGAATTTCCAGTGTTAATTTGATTTCCATGAAACTCGACGCAGAATATATGCATATTTGAATAACATTGTCCGTTAATCTACACGCTTCCACGATAGACAGTTGCATACACGAAGTAGCACGTTAATTACTCCGCAAGGTTTCAGCGAGGAGTTTCTTCGGCAAAGAAACAGCCGAGTCGTTGGCGGAAGAACGTGGAAACGATGGATATAAAAGTCCGCCTTGTTCTTATTAATCGATTTTGACCGGGCGTTTCCGTCCATTCAGTGGCACGAAGGATAAATATTTTTCCACGGTAAGACATCTGGATGGTATAAACGAGAGAGGAACGGAGAGAGACGCGGCGTTCTCAGGTGCTCTCTGCAGACTCCTTTGTGCAGAAATGTCCCTTTGTTCTCGCATTCGTACGATGCAACGAAGTTCAAAAGGGGGATTCTCGCAATTCGCCGTGCAATTCATTGTGCCCGGAATAATCCCGTTGCGAAGACGCTCCGATTCACTCGCCGCCGGCTTCTCCTGGCTTCCCGTTGATACGGAATTTATATTTCATGCGCCGTTGTCCGCGGTTTCGATGTTTCATCGGCTCCCATTAATCCTCGAATTCAGCTGGCCGCGATTGTTTCGAGCGTACGCCGCGCGACATGCTTTATGCGCCTGTTTTTGGCCGACGATCGTCGAAACTGTTCGAGACGTCGAGGTTCGAGAGCATTCCCCAAAAGGGCCGTGAGATTCCCCTGTGTTCGCGCGTATTTGTCAAAGGACTCGTTTCGACTCTCTCCTTTTATCCAATGAAGGTGCAACACACTTTTCCTTATTTTCCATGTTGCTTTTTCCCAGAAGTAATTTTTTGACGTACAAAATTTCGCCAACGATCCGACTACAAATTTGCGTTGCACTTTTCTCTCTCTGAGAGAGAACTTGGAAATCTACATCGTTGGTACTTCACGAGCAAGAATTTTGGTTCCATTTTGTTTTTTTGAAGTACTAACGTAAACGACGCATATACACGCTTTTCTCTAGTCCGGATTTTCCTGTGGAGGGAAATTTTTGGAACCGCTTTAAAGAAGTCGAGAAAAATCCTAGCTCTGCAGAGAGGGAGAGAGAGCGGAAGAGTTTCTCTTTTCTCTGCTGATACTTTTATGTCTCAATCTCGCACACAGTTTTATGAAAATAACCACGCGGACGTGAAGAGAACGAAGAAATGTAGAAAATTCTAGGGAAACTGAGTATACGTTAGAAAGAACATTCTCTTGTTGCATTCCCTATTTAGTTCTTTATGTTTTCTACGGACAAATTACACACGAATTTTTCATATGCATGATAATTTTCTTCTTGTCTATGTTCTCGTAAAGTTTTGTACTCATGAAGAACTTATTAAAAAACCAGGAGAAAATTTCTTCGAGATCCCAAAAAACCCACGCCTACTCTAACGACGAGGAATCGAACTCTGGCTCGTCTGTTTAGCAAGCGAGAACGTTACCTACTACACCACGCATACTACGCGTAAATAACTTTCGTTTCGTCTACATATAGGACACGTGCACGGAATAACTCGGCAAATGACGTCTCATGCTCGACTTGTAACCCACGTACATCTCTCTAACCTAGGTAAAACAGGTGTACACCATAAAATGAAACTAACAACGAGACAGGATATTCGGTTCGTGTAAAATTCCGTTCTAGAAGCTCACGCCAAGAGCCGCGTTTACGCAACACGTTCGCGCGGTTGCGTTCGACTTTGTCGAGATTACGTTCCAAACTTTCTTACGGAGATTTCGCCGTGATAGCACGGAATATTACCAGTTACATCATATACCCTCTTCTCTTTATACCTCCTTTTTATTTTTCCTTTTCTTTAAACTAGAAACTGAGCGGAAGTTATTATCGTGAAAGGCTTGCCGGTGGCGCCACGATGTTTGCGGTGGTAATTAATCGGAACTAGGGGTTGCAGCCAGGAAATTGTTATTTTCTATAACAACTACAAGGGATCGAAATCAGTTGGGATACGAGTAACTTCTCGTAACATGTATAAAATTTGTACGAAATACTTTACTACTGCACAATTTTTCATAATTTATTGCATTTATCTATCGTTCATGTATATATTATTTTTGGAAGGTGATAAAAGTATTGTAATATGAATGAATTATGAAAAATTGTACTATGGGGAAGCAATTTAAAATTTGCACGAGACAAATTAGTATTATTAATAAATTATCCGCAGCCTGAATATGATAACGAAGGTAAACAAATTAGTGAACCATTCACTATTATAGTGCCAGTACATAAACCTGGTAATTGGCATAGTTTACCCAAAATTTCTTATTCCTGAATAGCGACTAAATTCAAGAAACATTGGAAACGTCCATTACGCTGCAACATTAAGCTGCTTCGCGTGAACACCCACACCTTTCGTCATAATAATTCCACCATTTCGTTTTCGTAACTATCTTAAAACGAAGCTTGACGTAATAATCACTCTTTGAACCGCTTCAAGCGCAGGCCAAACGAATTTCCAATTTTCGTGCCAAGCCCGAAACACGGTGCCCGACCATAACATTAAACGCACGCACGAGGTATTTCATGCTCACTCGTGACAAAGCATTCGCGATAGTCGAGGTATGAAAATGCAACCGGAGAAAAGCCGATCCTAAGCCAATAGGGCGGCGTGTCCATGGAAACGGCTGCTTCCTGTTTCGCCGCGCGTTTCCTCTGCCAGTTGCACGTTAAGCCCCGTTCGCACCGCTGGTCGTGATTCACTAGCTGGCGCTGGCGTCGCGCTAACAAGCTCGACCCTTAAATATGCAAGCCGCGCGCCATTGCCCTGCGTCGCGTTACCCGATTTACTCCGAGGCGTTGGTCCCGGTCCAGAATCGCCAGGTTCTCGTGCAATCGACGCCGGAACCGTCGGCAAAGGGGTTGCGCGGAGTCGTTAACGCTCTCGTTTGAAGAGTTTAAGAGAATTAAGAGAGTCCAGGCAGAAAGAAGCGGCGGAGATACGACGGGTCAGAGGAAATTACCATTTAACCCGCGGAGAACGAGTCACGCTTTGAATATGCCGGCAAAACACGCGAATTCGACCGACTCGAGCACGAACCAGAGGAGGAAAACCACTGGACATCTGCACGCTTTAACCCCTTGACTACGACAGATTTTGATACGTAGTGGCCATACCATATGGCAGCAACTGAGTTACGATGTGCGCCATTTTTGTGAAAACAAGCGCCCTCGGTGTCAGAAAGGCAAACTACGCCGAGCGCCTATGGGCGCCCTCTGTGTTACAAATGCAAAATTTCTACGCGCCTATAGGCGCCCACAGTAGCCAAGGGGTTAATTACAAAAATTACTCGAACGAGTAAAACCAGGCGAATAAAAAATGGCGGTCGTACCATCGTGATTAGTATCGGCTGGCTGTTACGAGCTCTCGCCAAATGTTCGACCGATTTTGTCAATCGGGTTACATTTAATCGCATGGCTAATTGTTTACACGTGCTACGCGTTATGGCCGCGAGGATTGTGTGCAGGGATTTTTGCGTCAGAGTTTTTGGAACGGGATCATCGAGGTTTTAGTCTCGATGACTTTCAGCGCGGGTTTTATAGCTGGCAGGATGATTCGGATGGCAATGAATTTTCGAAATTAATTGTCAGATTCCCATTAATCCGTTGGTCAGCGGTGGCTGGTTGTTTAACCGCGAGCAGCTCGGTTTCCAATGGCTTCATCCCCGGTGAAACTGCACCTCGTCTTTGCAACACGATCACGGTATAATTAGCGTGTGTTCAGCCGGCATGATTATCAGTCTAATTTTCTGGAAATTAATTTCGCCGAACTGCGAAATTGGCTTACTCGATTATATTTTTTTTCAAACATATATAGCTGAAATGAAAAGAGAAATGACTCGAACAATTTTTAAAACGTAGGATGATTGACATTGGAAGTTTTACTAAAAATTCTGTGCATGACATTTTTATATTTGATAAAATCCACATTAACATGTAAGTGTACTTGAAATAATTTTGTTCGGAATTCAACTATAAAAAATTACGAATTTTACCTTTTAAAAATACACGTTACAGATAGTATCAGAATACTTCATGTCACAGAATAAAAGAGACCAAGGAAAAAAGGAAACGAAGAATGCATGCGTCATTAGTGACGCTCATTGCCGCGTTAAGTAGAAATAGCCAGCCATCGGCCAGACACGTTTAAGTAGAATCGAGCGGACATTGTCCAGGCTCAATTAAGTAGAATTGGTTCGCAACAAGTCAGCCGCGTACAAGTAAAAACTCTCCACAACTAGTGAGACAGGTTAAAGTAGAATCGGTCCGCAACTGGTCCGACGCGTTCAAGTAAAGACGGTCCGCGACTAGTCAAACACACTTAAGTAGAATCAGTCTACAACTCCTCAGGCGCGTTCAAGTAAAGACGATTGATAGTCAGGCTACGCTTAAGTAGAATTGATCCGCAACTACTCCGACGCGTCAAGTAAAGACGGTACGCGTCTAGTCAGACACGTTTAATACCACTAGTACCTCATTTAACGGCTACGCGCAATACGGTAAATTCAAATATCTGAAACAGGATCCCTTCGCAACCTAGAGGCATAATCGCTCGCATACCTGTAACGCTTCAAACCCGGTAACTACGGCTCTCCAAAGCTGCGATAGGGTTAAATTTGACGACTCCACTCGAACTGTCCTCTCCTATCATCCTCTCAGATGCTGCCTGCAACGAATCTCGACGTTCCACCGGCTCCAATAACGCCGATACTTCGTTATAATTCGCGTGTCCCGGCAACTTCTCCATTTATCGAAGTTAATGACCGCGATCCATGGCCGTGATTCGACGGAAGTCGATCCAGCTCGTTATCAATCGCGCTTAATAGGGTACTTTATATTTTCCGGACGATTTATCCGCGAACCATGAAAACAGTCGCGGTACGTGTCACCGAGCGATCGTGGTCGCTGTAAATTTTTCGCCCTGGCCAGGATGGTTCCTTGCGGACTGAACGAGCAGTTTGTCGCTTTCGCCTCGCAATAACGCGAAATGAAAGAAGCCAGCCGGCGAACACACGGCTGGACCAGTACACGTACCCAGTGTTTCTTCTTGCGATTCTTTTTCCCCAATGTACCTCGAATTTCCTTTTTCCATCCTCGGGAGATCACGAATCGCGGTGGAAATTGTGCCACGATGGCGTGTAGCGTGATCGAGTACAGATACGAGACCACGTATTCCAGCGTAGAATCGTAATTACCAGTTTCAGATTCTTGGTCGATTTTTAGAACATCATGGATAAGCATCAAAATTGCTATAAAATTGGTTGGGGATCTTCCTACGGGTGTTTCAATTTTTAGCTTATAATTTAGTTTCCTTTGCAACTTCGACTTGAAATTCTTGTTCTCTGCCCATCAAATCGTGCACTGCAATTGAAATTTTGATTCGAAGACTGATCAAGATTGTCGAGCTTAATATAGCAACACTATCAGCACCGATAGTGCCATTAAAGTCTCATAAAATTAGTAGAGTAAATGGTTACATTAGTCACAAAATGCAGACATACATTTGCAGATATGATTACTCTAGGAGGCATACAGGGATGATCACAGCATTCGAAGAACATGCTACTCGTTACAAACTCATGATAACACGCTCCATTATATCGACGATTGGAATGAAACACAGGCTGTCGCGAAGCAGTGACACGATGGATTACAATTCGTCTAATTAAATCTCCAATTTGTAACGGCATCACGCCATCCATCAAGTCCGATCCGCGAGAACTCGGCCAATTGACTCGTTCTCTGTGCCACTGACAGCATTTATAAAGGATTAATGAATTTGATCAGCCGACAGCCACGTTAACCACATCACGACCTGCATCAACAAATCTCTAACATCAAATTTCCCGATAGCACTCAAAGTCCTCCAACCTTCCAGGATTTATAGCGTGCACTCTCATCGGTGTTTGCCATCAGATCAACCCTGTGTTTCACGTCATTTGAACACCTAACCTAATCCACGCGAAGAAGAAATCGACGATCATGCTAACAAGGAATTCTATCGCCGTTGAGATAAGCGGAAGAATATCTCAGTAAACACCAAACGGGTTTAAGTTATTAACGTTCGTCGTATAATTCTCACCGTAGAGAGAACTCTCGTGCACTGGAGGAGAATAAAGTACGAGATAGGTTGGGATGAGACGACGATCGACGGTGATCAGGCCCAGGGATTCAGCTCATAGAATCTTCCAATTCGGTCTTAGCTAGATTCGTGGCTGTTCGACCGTGGAAGAGACGCAATGCAAGTGGAATAAAGGACCAGAACGTCTCGATGTACCTGGCAACAGCCGTACCTATTCGCTATAGGTAGCTATATCTCTCTTTCTCCCTCACATCCGCGCAGCAACTTTGATCTCGAGTCGGATGCGTTCCGCTACAATGGCCATCTTTCCATTCCCGAGCGGCGGTCCACTCGATTACATTACCCCGAGAACGCAGGGCTACGTCTCGCTTCGTCGTATACACCCCCATCTGGTGGTCGTTCGCAGTCTTTTCACCTCTCGCGGGATGCTTTCTCCGTCGCCGATTTAGCGCCGGTTTACTATCCGAGTCTATTTGGTTAGAATATTGCGACCCGGATCAGTGATTCGTTATACGACTGGATGTCCCTTAGAGCGGAGCTTTCTCGTGTTGCTGGATTTCTGGATTTATTTGGGGTATTGGATGGTTCGTTGGAATAACCTTGGATTTTCTCTTAACTGTGATAGTGGAAAAGTTCTCCTCTCTCTCTCCTCTCTGTGAAGCACTTTCGAGGATTCCATTGAAACGGCCGATCGTGTCACCCTGATTGGCTGTCTTCGTGATTGATGCAGCTTTTTCAGACAAGTTTTAGAGAGTACAGGTGAGAGAAGACTGAAGAAGGGGTGGTTTGGTTTTCGACAGTGTCAGAGGGAGGGTGAGGGAAAGGTTTTTTCCATGGAATTTCTCTCCCTTGGGAAAGTCGATTTCCTATTTGGACTTTTTGGTTCACGCTTAGAGAAAGGAGTTTTTTCGATGGAGAAACTTTTATTATTGATTAAAGTTTTTTATTTACTAAATTGGAGTTTCGTCGAATTTGAGTTGAAATCAAGATGGAATTTTTTCTCTTCACGTGTTAACTATATGCAGTTAACGCAAGGAAAGCTTTTTCACAAATTCTAAATCAGAAGATCTCAGGAAGTTTCGGAAAATTTCTGAAATTCCTTGAAGATTTAAAGACCTAACTTTTATAATTAATTTTCTTCTTTTTTGCTAGAGAAAAGGAGATTCAAATATTTGTTGAGAAAGAAGTATCTCGAGATGGAATCGAATGGAAGAGTATACCGGATAAGAAAATTCGACGATGAAAAATCTAATTTGAATTCTAATCGGGATTCGAACCCTGGACGCTCGATTTGCAATCAAGCAGTTTAATCGCTACGCTATCGACGTTCCTATTACGATATTCCTTTCCCAGGTACTTCAATGCCCTGAATCTTCCTGTTACTTTATTGATCAAGTTCTAATTAACAAATATTTCGATACAATAACTATTATTACTATGAATAATTAAAATTAATTTTAAATTGACTTTTAGTAATAATAAATATTAAAATTGTAAAATTCATTATAAAATTCAGTGAACTGTGGTTTCTTGCCGACTTTAATTCCGAGAATTCCTTTGATGCTATTAATCTCCTTTGATATTAATTTAATTATTAAATAAAAATTTATACGATTTAATTTTTAATTTTATTATTTAATTCGTTTAATTTTCAAATTAGCATAGTAGCACAGCGTTAATTGAAGTATATATTATTAATTCGAAACTATTGCAAAATTGAATCGTTCATTTAAAAATAATTTTTAATTTATTCATACCTAGATATTTATAATATCTATCAAACGACGTAAGAACTAAACAAAATTTATTTCGCTTAAAGATAGAATTAAACTGTCTTTTTTAAAGGTTTCTTTTAATTACATTATTTAATTTCCACACAATACGAAAGAATTAATCAATATTATAAGTGGTGACCGTAATTTACGAGATAATAACAATCAAAATGATATAGTGAAAACAAGTAAGTTTATAGGTACAATTATCTTTCTATCTCGATAAAAATGACTATTAATTTTGACAAAAGGAACTACACACTTTCAATAATTACAAAAACAAAATGTCTCCTAAGGATAATCACGTTTCAATTTACTATGAAAAATTCAGCAATCTACTCAGCCATCCAATCCGATCCGTCTGAACGATTAATTCAAAAATGGCGAACGGAGTCGTAGATTACAATCTGTGTAAGTAGCCGTAAAGGTTGAACAGTGTCTAGAACGAAGCCCAAATGGAATTACAAGTCGCGTTTGAAGCACGGCCCGGTCTCGAGATTTTTCTCGCCAGCTTGGCAGCAGTTTTAATACCGGGTGATCAGCGACTCGAAATGGATTTGCGAACGCCGTAAATTCCGCGGGAGCTAAGAACAGAAGGCGATCGTTGTAACGAGCTGGAAAAACTTTGGCTTCGTAAGTTCGGATTATCCGGAAGGGTCCAATTTCAATACAATGCTCTCGCCTTTCTTAATGCCCCTTCACCGGTCCAACTTTCCACGGTCTCTCGGGCAGAGGCGGAATGGAGAACGCGGAGATTACGGTCGGCATCTTTTTCCGCTCGAAAATACGCCAACGAAAGCGATTACACGGTAATCCGTGCCCTCGTTTAGCCGCGGGCGGTTCGATAGAGGAGCCGTTATTCCAAGAATCTTCGAATTTTGCCAAGATACTTGTTATCTACGTTCGCGTCCGGCTCTTGGTTTTTGAATAATTGCCGCTATCCTGCCATTTTCTGCACCCTCTCCCTCTCCATACTTCCGAGTCACTGGCGGCCCTATGATCGTCCAATTCGGTTAAAACGATGTGGTCAAAGAGTTGGATGGAAAGTGGAATTTCATTGCTATTTGGTTGGCTCATTGGGCAGGTGAGTAGTGTTAAGTTTCTTCTATTTTGAACGAGATTACATCAGGTAGAATATAATAACCGGGTGTTGAAATGGAGAAATTGACCCAGCAGCTACCTTCGAATTTATAGAGCTCTGATGTCTGTGTCCTAGGTCTAGGTTCTCTAGATTTTTGCAAGATTGGTGCGAGATTAGCAGGACACGTTGTTGGTACATTGATAGTAGGTAATTGTTTCGTTTTGCGAATATAGGAAACCGGATGAAATAAAGTTATTCTGAAGCTGGCTAACTTATAGCAAGTCTCCATTTTAGGAATAAGGATAAGATTGTTTGAAGTTACGTCAATGAGAATTGTAAATAGAATTTAAAATAGCTGCCGATGTATTACAAGAAGAAACCCTGTAAGAAGATGGAGGGGAGATGTACTTAGGGGGCGTGGTCTATATTTTCCCATCAGAATAGTTTTCCTTACGCAATTCCATTATTGCACACCAATGAAGAAAGAAAACCATCTTTAATTTTTCCCTTTTACACGTCTCCAAATAAAATAAACATAACTCGATCAGTCACTTCACACGTGCAACATGCAACTTCGATCCAACATGCAACATGGCGCTAGCAAACTTGTCCCTTGTACCCCTAATTTTCAACTGCACTCCTGGACTCATTCTTCGCTCATATCGATTCTCTAGCATAAACATTCCTTCCAGTTGAGTCACATGCACACTACATCTACGCTGAAGACTATCATTCCAACTTTATAATACATTAATAAGCAGTAAAAGTGTGTTCTATTATTTCTGAATCATTCTTCTATTCCCACCTCAAGAGATTTCACCCCCTCGTTCCTACCACTCAACCGATTCCTTCATTATCCACTCCTGAATGACACTTTAGCGGTCCTCAGCAAGTACATATAAGAGGTTTTATGGAACGCGTTGCTGCATAGCTGTTTTCGAGAAAGCCGTCTTTTATTTTAATCTAAATTCAAAGGTTTTATGACGGCAAGTAGTATTAACCTTCGGACTTAGTCCTGGCCTCAACAGTCCATACGAGTACCATAAAGCCTCGGAGGATTCTCCAAGGGGACCAAGGAACCGCAGGTAACCTTAGCCGCGCCGCGGGTCGCAGACCCATGAGGAAATCCATCTACGTCACCAAAAATTTCCACAATCGCTTCCGCGCCCTCCCAAAAAACGCACCAAGGGCGCAAGGAATAGGGGGCGCAATTA
>NW_016916828.1:0-18326 GCF_001483705.2 Eufriesea mexicana | reverse complement strand
CACGACGCTGTTTCCCGAGTTCTCGACGGGAATACGGAAACTTTCGTTGGAGATCTCCTCTGTGGTATTTTTATGCCGACCGAGATAAGTTGGCAGGAAGGAGACCGCGTTTTGAGCAGCCTCCGCGTTAATCCTGGGAAAAGTTTGACGCGGAACGCTGCTGGAGCTTCGTTGGGTCAGGTGTAGGAGATTCGCAGAGACTCGGGGATCTTTTTGTTTGGAAGATAACACCGGTAATTTCGTTCGTATGTTTACGAACAATGTGAGTTGATAGAGGAGGGCGAGGGAAGGGGACGGAAGCTCCTGGAAAAGCTCTTGTTCTCGTTAGACGTATGTAGGTGGCTGTTCAAAGCTGAGTAAACAAAAGAATTAAGAACAAAATTGAAGTAATTATTATGGGTGCAAATAGATATATTATTTAGTTATTATAATTGATAATATTAAGTTTCGCTTCGTCCACGTTTGCTTTTGTTCCTATTTTTGTATAATTATTGCAATTCCGAACGCAACTGGTTGTAATATCGGCACTGTTGCTGGAATTACCGATTTGTAATGTATAATTAGCGAATATTCTAGACTGTACATCGGTGACAATGATCGAAGAGGTACAGTGAAGAAGGTAAATAGGTATGATAAAATGTTAAATTGTGTATTAAATTGTGACTCGGTATTTTTTGTTGGATTGTCACTGACACTACCGATTTTCAATATATAGTTAGGGTATATAAGTATGTAAGTGATTACTATATACTGTACATCGATGACAATGATCGAAGTGATATAGTGGAAAGGATAAATAGTTATGATAAGTTATTGTATTAAATCGTGGTTAAGTTATTGTATTACATCACCGTTATTTGGATTCATTTGTAGTTTATAGCTGCAGGTACTTAATATTGAAAATGAATAATAAAATGGAAGAGATTACTTATTAACTTAATAATTATCACTAATTACCAATTTGTGGATACTAAATTTTATTTCATATTTTGTCTATTTGAAGAATGTTAATTTTTCCTTAATAATTGCAAATCTCAGCAACACTCAGTAGCGAAAGAACTGTCATTGATTGTTAACTATCATCGTGAAATATCGATTGTCTCTCCAGTGCCCTATTCTTCATTAAATTTTCATTCCTAGTTCATACTATATTTTTCCTATTTAAACAAAAAACAGTACCAATTTCATCCAAAGCAACTGAACTTGTTTCCCACACTAGAAGCTCCTTATACACGATATTATTCAAGCATATTAAAAATCATTACCTCGAAATTAACACTAAATCTACCACGTCTACTAAAATAACCGGTAGATACAAAAATACCGGGAGCCCCTTTGAGAAAGAAAAACGTGAATGGGAAACTGTTGAAAAATTAATTACACGCATACCAGAAGAGAAACCTCGGAAGCATGTAATCAAAGCGATAACGTCGAACACGGAATTTTTAATCAAAATTTCGAAAATGCTCATTTAGGTCGCGCTAGTTTCAGCGTTATAAATTTTTCTTTCACGAGTTTCATATCCCGTTGTCGATCGATGTTTAATATTCCCGCGAATTTCATTACCTTTCTGTACATGCCCAGCTGGTGAAAATATCGCGAATGAAATTGCGAGAATAATTTTCTCGGCCATTTTGACGCGTCTATTAGTCGCAGCAAGGAGACAGGGATGAAGAGAAGCGAGGAGATTACGAGAATAAAAGGGGAGAAACGAGTCGCTGCTCTGGCCGATATTCAGAGTCGATTATTAGCAGTTGCGGCCTGAATTCGGGGGAAAATACGGAATCAGGAGCGGTTCGAATCAGCAGCCAATATCGTTGCGGAGAATGTCCCCTACACGTCCGTGCAGCTATTAGTAGAGCAGGACCTAATTGTTTCCGTGTGCCTATTACGAGTAACCCAATTAAGAAACGCCCCTATAAACGTCCGATGCGCCGCGAACACCTGATAACGGCGGGGTGCTCGAGTCTAATAACAGCCAGGTGGTGGGGCGTTGCTCGAACAACTCGGTTTTTAAATACCACATTTGGAAGCCCGTTGCGAATCTTTTTACACGGTATGCAGACGAGATCGCAGCGTTTGACGTTGTAAATGCTAACCTGCAGCGAAAATAAACGAGATCAAACGGGGTAAACGGGGGCGAGATGAAAGCAGTCGAACCCTTCCTCCACTGGCGAACCTTATTACGAACACTGTGCACGGAATCAGCCAAATCGCTGTATCTGTTGATGCAAACAATTAACGTGCAACGAAAATGGCCGAGATCAAATGGTAGAGGCAGAAGTGAATCGAACGTAGAATAATTATTTTTTCCTTTTTTTATTTTTTTTTTTTTTTGCAGAGGATAAACGTTACCGTGCAAGTACTTTTGAGTGTATAGGTTCGTTATCGGTGATACAGGACGACGAGTATTTTATTTCTCGCAATTTCCTGCGAATTCGATATTACATAATAACAAAGAGCAAAAATGGAGGACGAATTAAAATCTGATAAATAATAATTCATTCTTCTTTCCCATTTCGCGCTGCTCATTTTCACGAATTTTTCTGACGAAGAGTACACCGAATTATGGGATTTATTTCTCGAGATATATCGACGCGAATGGAAAATAAATGCGAGCGAATTAAAATCAGTTGAATAATTTCCGCGTTTTTAGTAACATTCTCGTAAATACACGAGGCGAAACACTCGCGCGATCCTGTTTACCGCGACGAGATAAAATATAAAGGGAAGATATTTTAACGCAAACGAAAATAAACGTTATGAAACGGTGTAAATGGCGACGAATTGAAATCGGTCAGGCAATTTCCCAATTCCTTTTTCCAGCCGGGCGCAAACGCGATACAGGAAACAGGCGAAATAATCACGTTTGTGGAAGATAAACGGGATCAAACGGCGTAAATGAGAATGAATTAAAATCGACGAGATAATTTCTCGAGCATGCGGCAAAAAGCAGCGTGCTTTTTACCCTTCACCCGGGCAAAAATACACAGCCATAGAGGAGGAATTCGTTTGCGCGAATTAATCCGCCGAATTCGCGTACACAAGCGGGCGGGAGCCGTGTATTAATTCAACAAGTAATATTCACCGCCACGTGCCCATTGGCGTAGACAACCTGGCCGATTGCTGCCGGAAAATTGCAGCCGGTGATCGATCGATGGAGCGCGCGAGAAACGGACCAGCGTCGGTTTTTTCCATTATCAGAAGGCAAACGAACGGTTTCGCCGTTTAACTTTTCTCTTTACTCTGCGAGGCTGGGCCGTTAATTCGCGCGAAACGCTCGCAGCAGCCGGTTAAACCGGACGGGATTAGCGGACGAGCGCGGAGCCCCGGATGGACGTCCGTGTCTTCGATCCCGGTCGCCTATTTTCCATCGGACCCGAAGGTTCCGCGGCGTGTCCCGATGTGACAGCCTCCGCTGACCTGCACGATAAATCTCGCCGCTTCTTGTCGTGTTTATTCGGCAGGAAACGCCGTATCTGGCCGCCAGCCGCTTGCAACCCCTGTCTCAGTTCCGGTTGACAGCGGGGGCTGCTGCCTCGTTTGGAAATCCGGCTGCGCGAAGTCGCGCGATATCTCGATAATGCCAGCGAAGATTCATGATATCCTTTTGAATGCCACGCCAGCGAGGTACATTCGGAAGAAAAGCTCGAAACCGAGGACGTTTCATCCGCGTTTCATTCACGTTTCATGGCCAGCTTGTATAGGGTGCCGAACACATTCACAGGCAAGCAGAATAGACGATTGAATTGCTATCTGTTTTTCGCCATCCTTTTCTCCCTTGCCGATAGTTTCTGGATCGAGTGGCCGCGCAGGGGGCGACAAATTCCCGTGCAATCGGTATTAAAAGCGGGGACAACGAGGGGATGGAGAATGGTACCGGGTGGCGTTAAGCGAAAGCTTACGAATTTCTCGGCTAACAATGCACGATTCTCGGCTTTGGCGACGCGGTTGGTGGTCGGATAAATGGATTTAACGATACCGGAACAGGTTTCGAACAAAGCTGCTTTGCAGCTTTGTCGTGTCGGAGTCGCGTGTTTCTTTCGCTTTGGCTCCGAACCCGCGTTGTCATGCGAGAGGGCCGCGACTCCACGATTCCTCGCGGATCTTCCACCCTCGCAGAAGGATATCCTGCTATTCCAGCAGTCAGCTGCGAATCCTTTGGATCTCTCCGAAGAGTTCCTGCCACTTGGTCGTCTTTTGACCGAATATAAAGCGGAAGTTTCGGCAAGCGAATTAATAGGATGAGAATAATCCGTGTCCTGTTATTTGGCTCTGTTTGTGTCCTTTTTCAAGAACGAAATTCTTGCTTTCAACGGGATTTTCATCGCAAAATGTGTTATGGAAGTGGAGGATCGAATGAAAATATTCACAGAGCGACAAAGGTAAGAGAGAAACGCTTATTTCTTCTTTCAGAGATTATTTTTGGACTACTTCTTCTTTGTGCAGCTGCTGACAAATTGTTAATGTGTATATATCCATTTGTTGGTAAAGTAATGGAGGAAATGCGCAAGTCGATACAAAATTCATATAGCAATGATTTATCGTAGTAACTATTTTAATATACTTCCCTTTTTGGTACGTTCATCGTCAAAATGTTAATACACGCGATAAAATTTTAGTATCAATCCCTTACTCTATTCAGATCATTTCATAATTTACTTATTTCAATAAGCTAAACACTGAAAATTCGATTTTATTGCCATATTTGGATAACCAAAAACATATTTCTATGTTATTAAAACCCTGTCAAAATAAGTCACAATACGGGAAACTACCTTTTATACATTAAAATCAAACGGAATCAAGATGTCAACTTCAAATTGACACAGTTCTGCAAAGAATGGATCAAAATAAAAAAATACACCACCAATATACGACCTGATATTCACATATATATACTACAATATTTAAACATCACATGATTCACCTAACAATGACGATTCTACAATATTTACTTCTACATTGCCAAATTTCTGTCAAATTAAGTCACAACACAGGAAACTACCTTTAACGCAACAAGATATAATAGAATGTCGACTATAAATTGATATTGGGCTGCAAATAATTAATCAAAATTCAAAAATACACCATCTGATATTCACATATACACACTACATCTTTAAACGTCACAAGATTCCCCTGACAACGATGATTCAACGATATTTGCTTCTACATTGCCAAATCTCTGTCAAATTAAGTCACAACACAGGAAACTACCCTTTACGCATTAAGATCAAACAAAAATGGACTCGAAATCGACACAGCTCAGCAAAGAACGGATCGAAGTCCGAAAAAGCACACCGCCAGAATATAATTGGCGTTAAAATCTGCAACTATCGCATGATTCTTCAAACAACGGTATTTACTGGGAACGTGGAACAGAGCCCAGTTAATCGCCGCGGCGAATAACGGGTGGCGTATGTTGTCGAACCAGCATCGATTATTAAATAAAAGGCGCAGGAGCGGACAGCGTGTTCATAAGGTTCCATTGTCGATGGAATGGCGGGGGTTGGAAATAATGGCGGGCCATTACTCAGCATCAAACGCCGGCTGACTTACGATATATGAGCAACGCGCACTTTGGCCATTCAGGGTTGACGCGGCGTCACCGTCAGCGTGTGACACAGCGTTGCACGCGCATTGACCGTGTAACTGTGGCACCCTGGCCACCCTGGCCACCCTGACCACCCCTAACGCTGTAAAGCCGTGGCAGTCGGACGTTAAGCCCGACGTTAGAACAACGACAACGACACCGCAAACGATTTCGATGCCTGACGGTCGCAGCCAACGATCGTTTGAACCAAGGGTATTCGTAATATTCGAGCCGCGGGGGTGGTCTCACCCCATACTGATCTCGTTATTGCGGGATTACCGCCGATATTACGAGTGTCCGACATAACCGCGCAACGTTCGAATGTCGGCCCTGCTAATTGTTACGTGTTACGCGATATTATGCATGCATCGCGTGCTCCAGGCTACCTACACTTCTCGGAGATTACGATAAATCCAGAATAATTTCTACCCCTTGCCTCCGCGGTAATCACACGCTTTGATTTCCTCTGTCCGTTTGTCCAACATCCGATAGGATAGTGCTTTGATTACTCCGTGGTTCCTGCTTCTTTCCCTTTCGAGTAATTATTCGTGGCTTGCACGTTTCCGATTTTTACTTTCTTCTTTTTGACAGTTCCCTTTCGTTTACCGATTGTCAAAGAATATCTTTGAGATTATTCTTCTTTATGGAAGGATTACTAAAAGGGAGAATAATATTCAAAAATTCGACGCGTTTTATGAAGATTTGTATTTTATTCTGTCCGTTTGTCCAACATCCCGATCCCCTTGGTGTACGGATAGTGCTTTGATTACTCCGTGGTTCCTGCTTGTTTCCCTTTCGAGTAATTATTCGTGGCTTGCACGTTTCCGATTTTTACTTTCTTCTTTTTAACAGTCCTCTTTCGTTTACCGATTGTCGAAGAATATCTTTGAGGTTATTCTTCTCTATGGAAGGATTACTAAAAGGGAGAATAATATTAAAAAATTCGACGCGTTTTATGAAGATTCGTATTTTCTATTCATCACTGTGTGTTATACAGGTTTCTTCTTTTCCTATTTTTATTTTTGAAATAATTCTGCTTCGTTTACTAATTATTGCAGAATTTCTTTGATATTATTCCTTTCATTATAGTATTACTGTAGTGAAGTAATACTATAATATTAAACAATTCGGTGGATTCTACAGAGATTCGAATTTTATTTTGATTACGTAGATATCTCGAATATTACCAAACGGAGATAGTATTAGTAAACGATGGTAGAGAAATGTAGAATGTGGAATGTGAAAGAAGATTCGATAAGTTCCAAGTAAAATTTCACGTAATTCCTTTTACCCAGATATTACCCAGATTTTAGATACCGGGTGTGAAATTGAACAGGGATCTTGGAAAGCATACACTGCGAAGTAAAATTCAATAACCTCCACGTAAAATCTCAGATTATATATATACCGAAATATTTCTAATTTTATCCAGTACACATAAAAATATATTTGTAATCCCAAGGAACGTAGAATTTAAAAGAAGAAAGGTAAAATTTCAACATATTCCACGTGAAATCTCACGTTATTCCTGTCACCAAAGAATTCTCAGTTTGAAAAAACGAAATTCAAAATTAATTAATAATTTCAGAGAATATAGAAGTCAAAGAAATTCATTTGCCCAAATATTTCAATTAAAAACAAAATTAATTAGCAACCTCAGAGAATGCAGATATCGAAAAAGTATTTCACAAATTTATTTACCTAAACATCCTCAATTTTACCTAATTAAATATAAAATTAATCAGCAACCTCAGAGAATGAAAAATCGTAAAAGTATTTCGCAAATTCATTTACTTAAATATCCGCAATTTTATTTATTAAATGCAAAATTAATTAGCAATTTGAAAAGAAGGAAGAAAAAAATTCCCAGATTCCACGAGAAATCTCGATTCACCAAAGTTGCACCAAGGGATCAGAGAATTTCCCATCGGAATGGCAATTCGCAACCGATTTCTTCGCGCATCGGTCGAGTCGCATAATCTCGGGATTAGACAAACGAAGCCGGTGTCCGAGAATGGCGAGCCGATTGCAGCTTTCCGGGGACACCTTTCCCGGAAACTTCGCCGCTGCAGGGTCCACAGCTTTCCGTGGACCGATCTGCCGACAGATTCCTCTGGTCTCGCTCGTTCCCGAGGAAATTCAATCGTTTCGTTCCGAGCTGGCCGAGAGGAAACTCGTTTCGGCTCATTCACGGGCCGGCTACCGCGGATCTCTGGTAACGTCGCACCTCTAGCACCACGTCGATCGACTACCTGTGGATACGTAATTCTTCAACGACACGCGCCGTCTCGTTATCGGCGGAACTGCCGGAAGTTCGTACCACGAATTTTGAGTATTCCTTCTGTTAAAGCGGTTATTACGCAAGGAATAGTAGTCAGTGAAAAACTTTGGAAAAACTGTGTAGATCATTATTTAACGGGCGAATGGTTAGAACAGGCCTGTTCAGGGCCTCACACGTCAAAAGTCGTCTTCAAAAGTCTGGTGACGAAAGACGACTGGTGATAAAAGACAGAACATTGGGGGAAGAGATCGCCCCACACTGCTGTGGAACGTGGAACCGCCATTTCATTGGTCTAATAAAAACCGACAATCAGTGCACGATCCCAAATCCGGAACAGCGCAGATTGCTTACATATCGTGACCCCCAGTGGTGTGAAAAAGACGCTCGTGTTTTATTCGTATATTCGCATAAAGTGTATACATGCAGGGATCGGATTGGGTGGATTGGCTAAAATAGCGTTGTTTTACTTCTTAATGGAATAAAAGAAGCTTATACGTAGATTGACGGCTGTGAAACAAGAGGGATTCGCTATGGGCACGACTTTGACTTCTTACTCACATACTGACACACTATTGTAGGATATTCTTAGACGTGGCCAGGTATAGAGGCCCCGTTAGCGTCTGGCGGCCAGACGAGTCTCGGGAAGTTGGGGCCAGGCCACGTGAGGTAGCCTCGCTCCCTCACGTTTCTCCCATTTGTAAACTGGGGGTGACGCGTCCGTGGGCACCTCTCGGGAAGGGTCCCCGCGTGGGTGATCCTTTGGAGAACCTAACCTGAAGGAGGAGTCCCTTCCACCTCAGAGCGTTACGTGGAGGGAGGTTTCTCCCCCTTCGGAGGAGGTTCTTGCCTTCCAGACGGGCTTAAGAGGGCCCGCTCTGGAAGATAGAGTCGGGTTTTGAGATAGTAATTAGAGAATTAAGATAGTCTTAGAGAGAGTTAAGACCGAGAGTTGTGATTGCGAGAGTTGCGAGTTATTGAGAGTCGAATCGAAAATACAGACTGCAGTGAATCTGAGTATTCCGAGGTACTCTCCAGCGAGTAGAGACTGTGTGACTCTACACTATTAGCAACTTCCTAAAGACTCGTAGGGACACATCCCAGATGCGGAAAGCGAAGGTCCTTTGTACTCTGCGTTGCAGGAAAGAAGTCATCTCGTTCGGTTGCGGGGTAAGAGGGGTCCACTTGCACCGCCTATACTCTTATTAGTAATACCCACTCTTCTATGACATTCCCAAAATTACTATCTCCAAGTTCGGTAACGCGATACGTTAACATAGGCGCAAGATATTCGCGAAAGAAATGTTATCTCAGAGTTAACTTACAATGAATTGGAAGCACTACTACGCTTTGGGATGAGTCTGCGCTCTTGCATCTATTTTTTTACGTCCATCTCACTTTGTCTCGTTGCTCTGTTCGCTTTCTTTGTCACGTGGTGTTCTATGACCGAGCTAATAGGAAGGGATCAGTTCTACCAATAAGGGAAGCGTTTTACTCTACTTCTGCCATGATGTTAGAATGGTTGGACTGGTGGAGATTCGGTCCTACGAGTTTCTCAGATGACTTCTTTCATGCAACGCAGAGCAGAGTTTGCTTCACTATTGAATTTTACCATAACACCTTCTCTCTCGTCTTCCAAACCTCCCAGAACTCGTTTCCAGTGACTCCACATTGGTACAGATTCGCGGGATATTTTTCAAATTCGAAAAAAAATTTTTCTCTTAAGGACTTTGGTGAATTAATTCGGGTTGACAGTGAAGTTATAGAGGGAGGATTTTTTGGTTCAGGGTGAACGTGGTTGTGGAGGTTGGTATAAAGGAGAATGGTACAGGATTTCTCGAGGTGAAATGCAGGGATGCAGATGGTTTGAATAATGGCGCGATTTGCAATACTAATCGCGCCTTATTCCATTATTCAAAATATCTGCTGACGTTCGATTCTCCCCAGCGTATCTGAACACGTGTTCTACAGATGTTTCGCACATCGAGAATCCCGAATGACAAACGCACACCTATTGATGCATCGCTCTGCACCATCTGCACGACACTGTGACGCGGAAAGCCAGATCGACCCGTGTAACTAAATCGCTGCATCCTTTGGGTCCCTCTAATTTTCCCAGTCTCTGACGCGCAGGTGGGGTTTTAAAAATTCTCCTCGAAATCGAAACTATGGAAATACTGATCGACGTGGAACGTGCACCATCGAAGCAGCGAAGGATTTTTAATTCGGACGTTTAATATTTAATATTCAATCTTCACCGTTCAATTTTCCATTTTATTTAATTATTAATTTCCAATTTCTGATCTTCAATTTTCTACAGTTTCTCATCTTCGATTTTCGATGTTTAATATTATCCTATTTTTAATCTCCAATTTCCAATCTTCAGCTTTCTACGGTTTTCAATCTTAAACTTTCTACAGTTTCCAATCTTCGACTTTCTATAGTGCCCAATCTTCGATTTTCAATCTTCAGTCTCGAATTTTCAATCTTCGCTTTTCAATTTTCAGTAGAGCTTCCGATACGCCATAGAGTTGCTCGTGTATTTCGCAACAATTACAGAAAATAAAAATAAATTATTGCGAGGGTAATAGAGTTTTCCATCGAACTCATTAGGTATTTAACTTCCTTCTCCGGTATAAAAATATTTTTTAAATTTTCTGAATTTGTATATATTTGCCATTTAACTGTCGAACTATTTTTAAAATCGCGTTTCACGAAAAACTCGTAATTCGTTCATGAATAACGAGGACAGTGGCCCCAAGGAAACGAGGACATCGTTCGATGAAGATCCAGGCGTTCGGAAGGGGGTTGGAACAGAGAGGGTGAGGCCAAGCAGCGTGACGCAGCGGTAGGCGTCGCGACGCGACCAACAGGTGCCGCGACGACTGGATTTTTCCTTGCCGCAATTTTCCCACGAATTTTCCTACGCCTCCTCCCTAATTCGATACACACTCCACGAATGTCTCCTCCTGGACTTGTTCCCGCAGATGTTTCATCGACGTCGTTAATAATAAAATAGGGAGTCGTTAGTGATCGAATACTGAAAAATCTCGGATAGGAGAACTGGATTCATTCACTTTCACGAATCCCTATTTCCTTTTTCCTTCCTTTTTTCCTTTCCTTTTTCTCCCTTTTTAGTTCCGATAATTGGATCCAGTGTTGCTCGGGGGATGTAACGTCGAAGGTTAGGTTAGAACGGGTATTTTTTCCCGTGGATGTTTTTTATCCGGTGGTTAAATTGCGTGGTGTGCACGGATCAATTAGCGTTAGATGTAGGTTGTTTGTTCTTCCAGAACGTATAGTCACAGGTACAACGAACACTATTACTGTACCGGGTGGCCCGAAAGTCAGCAAGATCTAGTGGATCACTCGTGAGGAAATTATTTTTAAAATATAGGAAGGTTCGAGAGAACTCTATGAATTAATATTGCTGTCTTAAAATTCTGAATAGGTATATTTTTAATCTCAACTGAATTTACAGTCTCACTATATTACTTAATTATAGCACTAGACCTACTATGACCGTTCTTAAAATTTTTGATTAAAAATCGTCATAGTCACTGCCTTACGCAATTTCTGTTAATATATACCTAATATACCTATATACCTAATCAATTTCTCAATATCCCTCGTTATTCCATTTCTTCCGAGTTTCACTTCGCTCTACTTCATTCATCCATCATTCGACGTAGAACTACAACACCAATTTTCCAAAATAATGTTGCAAATTACACCACCAAAGTAACGTCATCATCCACTAACTATAACGCGAAGTGAATTATTAAAATTTTCAGAGTTTTAGTTCGTTCTACTTCATTTAGTCACTATTCAACGTAGATTTAGCGTCAAACTACTATGAGACCTCACCCATACACCAATTTTTCGGAACAACGTTGCAAATTATACCTCTAAAGCAACACCATCATCCACTAACTATAACGCGAAGTGAATTACCAAAATTTCCCGAGTCTCACTTCGTTCTACTTCATTTAGTCACTATTCAACGCAGATTTAGCGTCAAACTACCATGAGACCTCATCCATACACCAATTTTTCAGAATAACGTTGCAAATTATACCTCCAAAGTAACACCATCATCCACTAACTATAACGCGAAGTGAATTACCAAAATTTTCCGAGTTTCACTTCGTTCTACTTCATTTACTCACTATTTGACGTAGATTTAGTGTCAAACCACCACGAGATCCCAACTCTACACCAATTTCTCAGAACAACGTTGCAAATTACATCTTCAAAGCAACATCATCATCCACGAACTATAACGCGAAGCAAATTACCAAAATTTTCCGAGTTTCATTTTGTTCTACTTCATTCACCAATCATTCGACATAGATTTAGCGTTAAACCAATCACGAGACCCCACAACTACGCCAATTTTTCAGCACAACATTGCAAATTACACCTCCAAAGCAATATGATCGTCCACTAACGATAACGCGCATCAAACTACCAAACCCTTGCCAAGCCCGAGAAACATCAGGTCCCTCTGGAATTCCACGCAACTATCGCCCTAGCAAACAAATTACAACCCCTAACCGCCAATGTATACCCCATAACGATACGCGTTACGCTGCCGGGACCTGCCGCGAGATCGCTTTAAACCCACAGTCGATTTCGACCCCCCTTCTTCGCGAGTATCCCCTTTCACGTCTCTCCTCGAGCACCCCTTCAAACTTTCTTCGCCATGCACGAACTCCATACACGCGTGGCCGCACTTTCATTGGCCTCCAGGGTCGCTTTTGTTCGGTTTTCAACGTTCGCTAGGAACCCAGTCGCATTCACCGGGATTACGAACCGGGAAACTACCTGGTGCACCGGGAAACAGCAATGGCGGCCGACTGAACGGACGCGCAGGGTGGAAGTTCACGGGACGTTACCGGCTCCTTAGAGATGGCGGAACTGTGTTCGGTAATCTGGTTACAAAACCGTGACTGGATCCTCGCGTATAAATGGATTTGCAGGGAAATTAAGTGGTCTATGTTCCGCGTTGTCTCGCGGTAAGTTCCTTGGGCCAACGAGACGGCGGTATTAATAATTACGGGACGAAGGACGCGGTCTCCACGGGTGGGCGAAACTTTCGTCGGGGGATGTTAATTCCTGTGAAAACGCGGGACAGGGTGATCGAGGTGACAGATTGTTTCTGGGCACTGGAGCTTCTTTAATTGATATTAAACGCGGTGGTGTTGGCCATTTATGAAGCCGGATTTATGCGAAGCTTAAGGAAAGTGGAATAAAAAGGTGAAAAAGATTGCAAAGTCGAGTGTAGAATAGCTTCTATATTAAAGAGAAGATTTGAATGTTAGTTTTGCTCTAATTTCATGGTTATTAGAAAACGAATGTTAACCCTTTCACGAGAAAGCGTTTAGGCAGCCTTAGGAAGACTTTGCACTTAACTCACTAGCGCCACCACGGCACATATCTACGACGAACGTTTATCACAAGTATCGTAGATATCGTCGAATTATTTTCTATTTCCACTGATATAATAATGAAATTTTCTTCTCACTGCGTGTGTTATATTATTTGCACAATACTGTTTTCGAAAATTTGTCGGTCGTGCGTGTACGACTGTACTCATGAAAGAGTTAATATATAGTACGGCAAATTCGGTAATATTGATTGATTTTATTGTTACCACAGTGGAGAGCAGCACTGATTGTCTATTAAAGTGACTAATTATTAATGACTATGCAAATCACCTATACTATACTACGCATTTATTAAAGTGTTATTATTATTTAATGTATTTACGGTTTATTGCTATTCAAAAATTATAGTCCACACGACACGTATTAAAAGAACCATTAATATATGTTACTCATCATCAAATTCATTAACCTCTTAATCGGATAGATGAATATATCCTCTGTCATATGTAATAATCATTATAATGATATCTCGTCTACAGAATTACCGTTTTTAAGTTCATAAGCACTCGATTCCTTTTTTATTCGTACCCATTGTAGCAGTGACAGACAACATAGTACATTCTCTCGAAACACGTACAATACACCACCCCGTAATTTTTAATACTTAATCAACGTCCATTACATTAAACGGCGATTACAGGGAATTACGAGATCTTCGCAGTTTCATTTACAATAACCATTTTCGGTCGGAGAAGACAAACGAGAGCGTCGGGGAGCGAATTTATCACGCGGGGTGCGCGTGCAAAATGGCGAATTTCGGGGAACATTAACGATCCTGTCCACATCCTGCCGTTTTTCCGTATTCTCGATACACGGCCAGGATTTTCATCCGGCGTTGTTCGCCAGATTGAAAATCGATTTCCTCCATTGTTATGCAATTTGCCCCGATCGTACACGGAAAGTGTGCATAATTGTCGTTTCCGGTGGCCTCTTCCGCGGCATTATATTTCGATTAATCACGCTTCCTTCCTCCACCACTTTCTCCCCGTTAATCGATCCCCCTTTTTACCCTGTCGCGTTTAATTAATGCGCCTCGCAGCAACACGGGTACCTCTCTCCTCTCCCCAGTTTGCCATTAAAAATTTGTCTTCCGATATTCTCGGAATATCGCGAGGACCCGAGCAGAGAAAAGAAGATGGCGCCTACCGCTCTTGCGGAAAAATCGAGAACCGAGACGGGACTGGAACGACGTTGTCGCGTCATTATTATAGACAAGAATGCACCTTTTATCCGTCACGACAAGGGATACCATTGGTTTTTCCAATGTTCCTCGTATTACATGTTTACTATACAAATTGTACGACCTTTAGCACAACGAAATTCATCTCGAATGCACGATACTTGGGAGATTACGGTTATCCTTCACAGTGAGTCTTTTATGGGGTACGGTACAATTTTAACACGACTCTGCGTGTATAATTTCCACCTGCCTAATTTTCTCCCTAAGAAATATGTGAAAACTCCTGTTTTAGGGTTTAGTATTTTTAATTCGTTATTTTGTGGAATAAAAAGGTCTAGAAGATTAGGTACAGACTTCCAACAGCTGAGTCCTAAATGCTAAATAGTCGGATGCTAGGTATTTTCAATTTTTATTTTGATTATCGTCCATTTTAGCGAATTTGGTTTGTTTGTCTGGGGTTATCGGACGCGAGAAGTTCTTCAGTGCCTAATTCGATGAAATTAGGAGACAGCGTTTGGGATTTGGGTGACAGAGACTAGCAGGGGTGCTGACCAGATGGTGCACACTGGTTCCAGGTGACCCTAGCTTTAGAAGCCGCGAATGAAAAGTGACGCCGTCGCGGTCACCTCTGAAGGTCACGGACGAGCTGGTTACCCCCTAAAGCGCCTCACTTCGAAGGAGGGGATTCCTCCATCGACGATCTCGCCATGGAGGATGCTACTTCTTTGGGGTGATTCGAGATCTAAGGGACCCTCGGTCCAACCGATCAAGGAACATTCGTCCTTTGGAAGCTCTGGATTACTTTTAGCTCCAAAAAACAAAATCAGTTTTTTATCTGACAATGAGTGAACCACGTCGCTTGATAAGTTCTTCATCGCACACCGAGGGACCACGTCACTTAGCAAATTCTCGCCAAAAATGAATCGCACAGACAGTCTCGTTAAGCGAGATTTGTCACAGCATTCGCGAATAATTATTCACCTGTCAATTAATATTCGCTAAATATTCAGAGGCTCGCAGTCAATCGCGACTGTGTTCACGAGCAACTCCAACTCACCTAACCTCAACCCTCGTTACAATTTCCAACTTTCTTCGCGAAGCACGCGTAACTTCGTCCCTCGGGGTCAGTCGAAATAATTCGGACGCGAGTCACGGTCGTTTATTATTAATCGCACGGACAATGCCTCGGCGTTTCGATCGGTGACAAATGAACGCGACGCGAGAACTAAAGAGGCGTAAACTCGCTTGGCCAGCGGAATCGAGCCGGTAATTTCGCGCAGAATTTCGCCCGCTCGAGGGCGTGGAACATGGTAAAACAGCGCCGCTTCGATCGTGCGTGCGGCATAAGCGCATTTTCTGCTCGCTAACGGAATCCCTTGAATTGTCTCGTCGTGGAACAGCATGCCGGCGATGCCTGCCACGAATACCGCCGCATTCGAAACGTGATCGTAAGAGTTACCGAGCTGTAACCTCGAAGCATCGCCGGATGATCGATAGACTATGCAGGCGTACAGTCTGCGCCAGAAACGCGATCTGGATACAGTCTCGCCATCCTCCAAATTTCTATTCCTATTTTATATTTTGGAAAATGATGTAAAATCGGATCAAATTTTCTATTATTTAACCTCGCAAGTGTAGGATGGCGAAACTGGTCTTGAGACACCGAAAATTCACGAAAGAACAAGAACGCGATAACGCATGCAACTTAATTTTGTTATATAGAATAACTTTTCGATTTGCTTCTAGAAGATATCGATCGGTTTACAATTTGTTTTTGTTGGCAATAGCCAATTCGCGATTTCTTTTGGTGTCCTACATAAGCACTGCTGAATTTTGCACGGGGCTGTTTCTCTCTACTGCTCTGTACTGAGTTCAACGCGAATTACGTGTAAACTATACAGCACTGCAACGAGTGACGGACAATGGTGTTCTAAAAAGTTATACGGACACGGATCGGCATGTTAAAAAGAGCACCTGGTATATTAAGAACAAATTATATATATATATGTAGTATGTCGTAGTATGGTGTAGTATATTAGAGTTCGTAGCAGAGAGTTGTGAAGAAAGAAGTTGTTAGTTGTAATTGTGTTGTTAGCTGTAAAGGTGTTGTTAGTTGTATTCGTGTTGTTAGGTATAATTGTGTCGTTGTAGTCGTAGGAGTTTAGTTAATAGATAGATTATATTCGTAGTCTTTACCGTCACCGCACACTGTATAGTATATTTTATGGTTAATAAATAGTAGTTTTACATTATTTAACAGCCCCCCCATCTCTACATATATTTAACACTAGAACTACCAACCCAGTGAAAATGACTGGTCCCAGAATTTTCCATTTTGCAATCACATACACCCGCTTTAAGAATAAAATTGGTATCAATTCGTATTAAGAAAGAACTGTAATCAATATATTCACTCGTATTCATCGTACCGCTGAAATTACTATAATCTGTGCACGTTATAGTTAGGTACCCATTAAAGATCGGTAGTTCTAGTGTTAAATGAAAAGCAGCGATTCATACCTGACACTGCCATATCAAAAACAAACATTGTATATTCTGTCTGCATATTGTTAACACTGTTATAATACGTTGTGAAGGCAGAAAAAGTGCGAAATCAAACACATGAAAACGATAATTTAATTCAAATTGTGAGCGAGTATGGCATTATAATACGTTGTTGAAGCATGTCTAAATTACTATTCTCTTAGTCACGTAAATCACTAGTTTCCTTGACGAAATTAACCCTTTGCACTTGGGCGAATTTTTGTTACAGAAAGATAATAATTCGCAGACTTTCTGTCATTCGGCTATATTTTTAAAACGGTAAATAAGAAACCGTATGTAAATTAAGACGTAGAATAATTTTACTTCAATATTCCAAGCATCGTTGGGTAATTTCAAATTCGATATATTAGTTAACATCGAGCTTTAGATTCTGATTAAATGGCGACTGAGAGTCGTCCCTCGAGTGCAAAGGGTTAAAGTCAAATGCAGTCTATTGATTGGAATCCAACAGTTTGGCGCCTGAAATGATGAATCCGTCACCTATTGCCTGAGAATATAGACAACTATTTTCCATTTTTGTTCGACGTTAACTATTCCCTAAGAATATTAACCCTTTACACTCGACGATTTTTTGGCTAGAGAAGAGTAGAAATTCAAAGATTCTCTACTAAAAAACTGACGATACTTTTTGAGCAGTAAATAAAAAATTATATAATAACAGAATTGTAGAATTATTTGATTTCGACACCTCGCACACTGTTACGTTACATTAAATTTTATATATTAATTAATATCGATCTTCCAAATTTTATGAAATGGTAACTGAAGCTCACCTCTCGAGTGCAAAGGGTTAAATTATACTAAACAACGCTAAATAATACTATTCGAATAATTATATTCGTTATACTATTCCAAAATAGTGCTTCAGCTCAAGCACGTGCCCCCTCTTTGTCTATCGAAAACGTTCAAACAGATTCTTCTAACATCGATCACGGATCACCCTGTAACCCACCCTATATTTTCCTTAAAACTAGTAAAAATTGTATGACCGTAGAATAAATATTACTAACCAAACTCTCATGAGAAAACTGTCCAAGTTCCTATGGAGTGTGGCACGATGAACAGCAAAATCGGTCACACGTCGAGCCATGCCGTCCGAACACGAAGAAGAATAACATGCAACTGAGACGGAAGGTCGTCGTCGAAAATTGCCTACATGCCTGACCCGCGTTTACATTGGGACCTTTTTTCTAAACACCATGCCTCTCAACCGTAGCACTGATGTTTGGGACGACTTCCTTGTTACAACGAGCCTCG